>NW_015165883.1:77222-86770 GCF_001447785.1 Gekko japonicus
AAGTCAGGCAACCGTTAGGTGGCTAAAGCTGGGAACCAGGAGTCTCTCACGGTACATGGGAGACTTCCAGACAATACAACCTCCTCCTGCACATCTGTAGAGATAAGCGTTTCAGCAAAGGCAGATCAGCAGGGATAGGAATGCAATAGCAATTAACAAGACAAAGAATGAACTCCCCAACCCCCATGGCAGCACAGCTGACAAGTGGATTCTTTGGGTTTGATGTTTCCTTTGTTTCTTGGGTTGTACATTGGCACAGATTCTCTGATTTTACATTTGTTAGTCTTAGACCAGATTCTCCAGTTTGCCATTGGTGTGGATTCTCAGGTTGTACATTTGTTATGTTAGGCTTGCCATGTTGTCCTGAGGTTCTGCCAGGATTCTCTGGTTCTGCATTGGTTCTTGGGGCTCGTTGGTTCTGTCTGCTTTGAGAGGCTTTTGGCCAGGGGTGGCTTTGCTTGCTCTCGTGTTTCTGGCTATTCTTTGCCCTGGAGAAAACATGGGATCCCCCCCCCCCCCCACATAGCAAGCAATGGGGGATGGCTGTGGTCACCTTATTCAGGGGCCAAAGAGGTCCCATTCACTTGAAATTGGGGAGGCATTTTAAAGACCCTCCAGCCCTCTGGAAAGATTCCCATAAGGAATGATGGAGCTGAAAATATTAGAATCCCGGGGGGGGGGGGGGGCTTGAATCTGAATACCAACCTAGTATGTAGAACCTGGAAAACTGGGAATACTGCACTTTTGTTTTTGAAAGCCGCACCAAAAGAGACACGCGGCGGCGGGATCACACAGATCCCGTGAGTTGCCGTTCAGTTGCTCCCTGGCACGATCAGATGCTGGGGAGAAAGCCACATAAGGGAGCGCGAGGCTGCCGGCTGCGCATGTGTGTGCATGCGCAGTTTGGCTGGGAGCCTCGATTGCTCTGGAAGACAGGCACTCCAGCGCTCCGACGGCCACACTTGATGCGGTGTTTCCGGTAAGTCCTGCTCTGTAGGTGGGGTTTTTTTACAGTGGATTTTTGGCCTGAAGGGCTGGATCAGGGACGGGTGCGCGCCACTTCCCAGATGTTGTGGTGAGATCGTACCCGTTTGATGCACCCCCGATCCGTCTCTCTCCCAGGCCAAAACCTTCCGTGTCTTCCGCTGTCCTCTGAAGTTGGCTCAATTTCATGTTCATTGCATCTATGACACTATCTAACCATCTCATCCTTTGCCGTCCCTGTCTTCTTTGACCTTCAATCTTTCCCAGTGTCAGGGTCTTCTTCTCCAGTGAGTGCTCCCTTCTCATTTGGTGGCCAAAGTATTTGAGCTTCCGTTTCATTATCTTGCCTTCCAGGGAACAGTCAGTGTTGATTTCTTTTAGGATGGACTGATTTGATCTTCTTGCAGCCCAAGGGAATCTCAAGAGTCTTCTCCAGCACCATAGTTCAAAAGCATCTATTCTTCGGCGCTCGGCCTTCCTTATAGTCCAACTCTCGCAGCCATACATGACTATTGGGAATACCTTTGCTTTGACCATGCGGACTTTTTTGGCAGGGTGATGTCTCTACTTTTTATCATGCTGTTTACATTCGCCATCGCTTCCCTCCCAAAGTCAATAAAGAAACAAGTTTAAAAAGAGAAAAGAAAAACTTGATCACGACTCTCGCTCCTGCTGCTTCCAATAGTGCTTCCTTGTGTATAAAGAAGGATTTGGGGAACTTGGTTGTGTGTCCCTGCCTTCTAAACTTCGTGTATCAGTGCAATTCAGGAAACTATGCTTGAGTGTTTAAGCCGAAACCGAAAAGAAGCCCTGTCTCCTCAAAGTTTAAAGACCTTGTGGGAACACTTACTTGGTAGCAACAAATTATCTGATGCTTGTGTGATTACAAAGTTGCCTCGGTTTTATTATCTGTTCACCTCATCCATCCTACACCTGATTCCTTTTCTCTTCCAAGTTAAATAAAACATTTCATTTTGAACTTTCAAAAGTCCCTCGTGTGCTATTTCAAAAGCAGAATATAAGAAGGTGATTTTTATCTCTTCTCTCAGGTCCCTGGGCAGGGCCAGCATCAATATCTAGTTGTCTGTCTGGCAGTCTGTCTGTCTGTCTAAAATAAAGTGACTGGGTGGGATAGCCATAGACAAACAAATAAGAAGAGATAGATAAAGGGGCTGCCCAGAAAGAAAGAAGACAGAAGGGGAAAATCCTGCATGTGAAGGAGGGAAAAGGGTGAGATCCTCAAAGGGTCCACTGAGCTCTTCTGGGCAAGAGGCAATAAATCGTACTCTATAAATCATGCAAACTAGGCAAACAGAGCTATTCACAAGGGGTTTTCTGCACAGGTATTAGGGTTGCACTGCACAGAATGGTTTTACAGACTTGCTTGGAGAAATGATTAGGGACTATTGGGTTATACTGCTTATATATGGCTTATTGTTAAGTAGAATTCTGTTTATGTAATTTCTGTACCGCTCAATGCATCACATGAATACTTATGCTCTGTTTTAGTTCTTTCTGGCGGTTCCAGACTTCTACAATCTTATTGAACGTTTGAGATTGTATTGACTCGCTATGTGTAATCCACCTTGAGTCCCCGTGAGAAAGTTGGACCATAAATAAGGGAAATAAATACATAAGTTAATTAATTAATCAGCCTGATGAAGATTTCTGTTGAACTCAAAAACTCTCATGATGTTCTGTGTCATTTGGTTGGTCCTAATGGAAGGTAATAAGTAGGGGTGTGAATTTGGCTGTATCCAAACAAAAAAAACCCACCCGAAAAAAACCTTAATGGCATTTGGGGGATCTTTTCTTAGCTGAATACAGATCAGAGTCTATTTTTGACTATCCAATATAGCCATTTCCAGATAATCGCAAACATATTTGGAATTATCTGGGAATGGCTAATAGCCACAGTTAAAAGCATTTTAAAGGGCCTCTCAGTCTCTTAAAATGCCTTTGGGGTTAACTCTCAGCTTGAAGAAGGCATTTAAAGGGACTGTGAGCCCTTTAAATGACTTTGGAGCTCACTCGCAGCTTGCAGAAGACATTTAAAGGGACTGTGAGCCCTTTAAATGACTTTGGAGCTCACTCGCAGCTTGCAGAAGACATTTAAAGGGACCGTGAGCTCTTTAAACACCTTTCCCCCCTCCATTGGAAACAATGGAGGATGGGGGCACCTTCTTCGGGGGCTCATCGAATTGGACCCCCCCTTGGTCCAATCTTTTTGAAACTTTGGGATTGTTTTAAGGAGGGATACCAGCAGCTATGCTACAAATTTAGTGCCTCTGCCTCAAAAAAATGCCCCTCAGCCCCCCCCAGATACCCCCAGATTGATTCCCCATTATACTCTGTGGGGACCATTACAGGGTATAATAGAGCTGGAAAAATTCCCCAAAAAACCCTGAATCCAAATACCATAACAATATTGGACAATATTGATATTGGGGAATACTGATTCCCCCCCCCCGGTCCAATACCCCACCCCACTCCAAATCTCATTTTTATACACCCCTGGTATTAGGTGGATAGTGATGATTTTTGTTACATACTTAATTTAGTTCATCCAGTTTTTATTTTTTTTTCTATGATTGCAAGTAACACTGGGGGGGGGGGAATGGCAAAATGGAGAGACGCTTTCACTCTGTTTAGTTCAAATCAGAAGGCCCAAGCCAGAATTTCTCTCTGATAGGGTTGCCAGCTCCGGGTTGGGAAATACCTGGAGATTTTCAGAGTGCATCGTAAAAAGGGGCGGGGTTTGGGGAGGGGAGGGACTTAAATGGCATGTGATGCCTTCAGAAGTGGCCATTTTCTCCAGGTGAATTGATGTCTGTCGCCTGAAGATCGGTTGTAGCAGCAGCATATCTCTCGATGCCCCCTGGAGGTTGGCAACCATAGTCTCAGAAGCATCTTGCCATTTTCACCTTGCTGTGTGAATGAGTCCCAGACACAGCTCATGTGATACCATGTCATTGGTATCCAGTGCTCCAATGGAGCATAAAGTAAGTGGTCATTTGTTTGAGGCCTAAAACCAGGGGTCATTTCCTGCGGGAGCACACAGGAGTGGAGCTCCGGCAGTAAGGAGCCCAGGGGGTGGACACATGCAACAAGCCCCACCTCCTGCTCCCAGCAACCCTCAGTTGGGCCACGAGGAGCAAGAAGCAGCCAGGTAAGTTGCAGAGCCCCTCCCCGGCCCGCCTTCAGGTACAAGCTTTCCCTCGTCTTTGAGGGCAGATCTGTGCGTTCCCCCCCCCCATAGCTAGCAATCCAAGACAGTCCGGTGGCACCTTTAAGACCAGGTTTTATTCAGGTACAAGCTCTCCCTCCTCTGCAAGGTCAGATCTGCACGTTCCCCCCCCCCCAATAGCTAGCAATCCAAAACAGTTCAGTCGAGCCTGATCAGTGGGTGTTGCCTTCTGACACACTTCCGGTGATGTCACGGGGTGTGGCATATGCAAATATGTTATGCAAATGAGTCGTGCTAATGAGCTCCTGCACCTCTTTTTCTACGAAATGACCCCTGCCTAAAACACTCCTGGGGGGCGCAGGCCTAAGCCTGGCTATAAATTGATAAGCAACCTTGTGTGCCCTCCGGCTATCTTTGAAAGACTTTGCAAAGGAGGCGGGGAGGTGGGTGGGAGGAAGACGTTTAAATGATTGCTGTTCCTTTAAATCCCAACAGTGATTTTGTGTTCTGTGCATAAACTTTTCCTGCCCTCAATAGGCAAGATAAATACAAGCCCTCTGGCTACAGTGTTTTCACAGCAAGCCAGCTTTGCTTCTCCAATCCCCTGTGCAGATACATCGATACAGATACAGGCATCTAAAGATCCTTAAAGATATCTAAAGAAATCATTAAATGGGAGGCTAATAAAGATTGCAGAAGCTTCCGGCAGAGGGAGGGTTGTGTGGTCTGCCCTGGCCATCAGGAGGGGATGGGGGTGTAAGACTGCCGCCACCAGGTTGTGAAACACCTGGAAATTTGGGGGTTGAGCCCGGGGAGAACGGGGACCTCAGTGGAGTACAATGCTATAAGAGTCCACTCTCCAAAGCTTCCATTTTCTCCCAGAGGAACTGCTCTCTGTAGTCTGGAAATGAGCTGCAATTTTGGACCTGGACCCTGGCATCCCTAGGCAGAATGGATCCTACGTTAAAATATATTCATTCCCTAATGTTTATTCCCACTGTGTTACCTGGCTTGGAGAGTGCCGGGTTTTTAAAGGATGAACTGGTGGTATAAAATCACAGGTGAAATAAGACATCCAAGTTTCCCGCAACATAACTGAACAATGCACAATCAAACTGAATGTTGTTTGTAAGGGAAAGTAGGAGGGAGACGTGTTCTCTCCCATGAAGCCTCAAATTGATTTGTATGATCTCTGATCCATCTACATATATTATGGAGATTTCTTTTCCCCTCAAGGTTGACTAATGGGTTGTAACCCAAATTGGTAGTCTCCTAATTAATTGGGGGAATTAGCATCATTGGAGATGAGCAAGAAGGGGTAAGTAGAGGATCCCCACCAAGGTTTACGAGGATTATTCCTGGAGAAGTATCAAATAAACCAGGCTGAAGTACCACAGGAAGAGTATTTTATTACAAAAGGAGAAAGAGCAAAACACACACACAAAGCACACGGGGGGAACACACACAAACTATTTAGGAGGAAAAATAAACGGGAGTAGCGGGGACAGTCAATCAATCCAAAGTCTTTTATTGGCATATAAATAAAGATACAGTAAACGCAATACAAAATCATGCAGAGTAAAATTAAAAGTAACATCACAGAGTAGCATCATAATAAAACCTAATTCATAACATCACTTATCCGGCTGTAGGACCATGGCACTGCAGAGAAACTTTGCTACTATTTCAGTTATTTCTGTATCTGGATTATCGAGCAAGAAAAGGAGCTTAAAATCATCAGGGGTCTCTAAAAATTGGCCTAATGTGGGATATAGAAGATCCCGACGGGATGCCGAATAGAGAGGGCACTGGAGGAAGACATGGGCGACAGTTTCAACACAGTCCTTCATACAAGGAAAGCACCTGCTAGGATAGGGAATCCCTTGGAATCTGCCAGATAAAATAGCTGAAGGAAGAACATTAAATCTAACCAAGGATATGGCTCTACGCAAATTTGGAGCTGTGAGTTGATAGAGGTATACTGTTGGAAGATTTGCATTAGGAACAATCCCCAGATTTAAGGGAGAGCAGGTTCTGTTAGCCAGGCTATAAAGAGTTTGTAGCTCTGATCCCAATAAACTAGATTTTATTTTTAAAAAGGCTTCAGACTCAGAAAGCATATATAAGGATTCTAGGGACAAATTCAGGGAACTTATTTTGGCTTCGATGTAAGATAGCCATCTGGAATTATCAGATTCCGAAAGTAGTTGGTACATATAACTGAAGGGGTCAGAGTTAAAATGGACTCGTAACCAAAATTTAATCGTGTGGATCCATGCTTTAGTAGCCAGCAAGTTCTGACCGCACTCCAAACACAGAGCAGCATATGGAACACACATAGGTACCCCCATGACCTTTCGCAGAAAGGTAGAGTGGACTCGTTCAACTGAAATGTCCATTGAGTCAATCCAGAGAGGTACCCCATACAGTAACTGAGCTCCAGTTTTAGCATTGAAGGCTTTAAGTGCAGCTGGCACATACTGGTTACCTCGAGCAGAAAAATAGAAGCGAGAAATTGCTGCAGCACTAACTTTAGCTACATTAATAGCCATTTTACGATGGTAGGACCAAGTAGCATTGGATTGGAAATAAATGCCCAGATATTTGAAGTGCTTAACCTGTTCAAGTTTGTTGCCATTAATAATCCACTTATGAGATTTTCGGGGATAGGGGATGACTAACACCTTTGATTTTTCATAATTCAACTCCAATCTGTTAATCACGCAATATTCATGGCAACGGTTCAGTAAACGATTTAATCCAACACGAGAAGTAGATAAAAGAACCGTGTCGTCTGCATATAATAACAAGGGAATAAGAGAGGAACCAAGTCTAGGACTATGACCGTCTACTGATGACAAAAAAGGGGCAAGGTCATTTAGAAAAAGGTTAAACAGATGGGGGGCTAAAATGCACCCCTGCTTTACCCCTTTCCTAATACAGATCTTAGGGGAAAGTCTCCCAGACGAGGAACACCTGACCTGACAGAATGTGGAGGTGTAAAGTCTTTTAATAAGAAATAATAACCTCCTATCCAAAGACGTCCCCTCTAGCTTTACCCAGAGAAGTTCCCTTGAACTGCTGAACTACAGACCTTCCACAGCCTGCAGTTCAGCGTCTTAACCACGTGAGCCACCGCAGTTCCTTTGGGATGGATTAATAACCCATTAATTAGGGTGAGTGGGGGAGGGGAAGCATGACCCCAGGTGTGGACAGGGTGAGGTCCAGGTAGGATGTTGTCTTCCTGAGAAACCCATTGCTGAGATGAAGTACCTCTTTTAGGGTGGGGAGAAGAGCTGTTAGCAAGTCAGCTGCCCTGGTTCACCTTCCAAAGTACTTTCCCAGGCTTGTCTCTGGCCAGTGTCCGTTTTGTTTGTACCAGCTCCATTTTGGTCCCACTTCTAGGACAGGCTATACAGTCCACACATGATTTCGGAGACATTAAAGACCACAGGACGGGTCCGACTGCTAACAGATGAGAGTCAGACTTGTGCTACTTGTCATGGAACAAGCTGGCTGTTCTCTGCCAGTCACATGTGTTGGTCCCCCAGAGGCTGAGTACATTCCCCCTCGAGCAACAAGTGGGGCTGTCAATAACCTTGCAGGCTGCACTACATCTGTCTGTAGCAAAGGTCCTTTTGTAGAAAAAGAGGTGCAGGAGCTCATTAGCATAACTTATTTGCATATGCCACACCCCCTGACATCACCGGAAGTGTGTCAGAAGGTAACACCCACTGCTCAGGCTCCACTGGACTGTTTTGGATTGCTAGCTATTGGAGGGGGGGAGGAATGTGCAGATCTGTCCTCGCAGAGGAGGGAGAGCTTGTACCTGAATAAAACCTGGTCTTAAAGGTGCCACTGGACTTTTTGGGACCAGGGGGGCCGGGGGGGGCTCTGAAACTTACCTGGCTGCTTCTTGCTCTGACTGAGGGTTGCTGGGAGCAGGGGGTGGGGCTTCTTGCATGTGCCCGCCCCCTGGGCTCTTTACTGCCGGAGCTCCGCTCCTGTGCACTCCTGCAGGAAATGACTCCTGGTCTATAGTATTAGGTCAACTTAATGACCCAACCATGACCCCAGGGATACATGACTCTTCTTTGATAAAAAAGAGACTTGCAGAGGTATTCCCTCTACTAGTCAGTCCCAGAAGGAGAATTGCATGATATAGCCGAGTCTCATGAGATCTTGGAAGCTAAGCAGGGTTGGTACTTGGATGGAAAACCACCTCTGCGGAGGAAGGCTAATGGCAAGCCACCTCTGCTTCTCACTTGCCCTGAAAGCCCTTTGCTTTCAAAGCAACTGAGAAGCAGAGGTGGTTTGCAGGTACATATGTGTCTGCAACCTAGGTCAGTTGCAACTTGACAGGATGTACATATGTAGTGTATAGGGTTGCCAAGTGGCACTTACCTTGCCGGCAAGACTTTCAAGGGGCTGCTGGACCATGTTCAGCTTGATGGGCTACAGCTTTGGCCAGACCTGACTGGTCAGTTAATTTTTTCTTGCCGATGAAGAGCTGGGAATATTCCCCCTGTTGTCTCTCTCAGCAGTGTTCCAACCCATCGAGTATAAAAAAGTTAAACTATTGCAGACTATGGAGAGCGCTCACTCCAAAAGTGATGCACACCGGTTCCGAAATCTGAAAAGCCTTTTTATTAGTTTGACTTTTAGAGACTGACCCATTTAAAAGCCCATCATTCTCATTCCTCGGTGGCAATGTGTTTCATTAGCTTCATTCTTCTCTATGTGGAGGCTAGATACATAAGCCTTCCGAAGTCAAGAGGATCTAGCCATTTAATAAGGCTCAGCACCAAATCAACAATTCAATACCACCCCCTCAAGTTCTGAGCCAACTTCATGGTGTTGAGTCTCTTTCTTGCCCTCTCTGTACATTTTTCTTCTTCTTCAGGTAGTCTTTTTTTGTAAGGTTGAACAGAGCTGACATCCAAGATTAATGCAACTCGCAGTTTGATTTTTCAGGGCCACTCATACATGAAACGTGCTTTAATTTTGAATTATTTTTACCAAGGGGGTTGGGATTTAACCATGCAGTTCCCAGGAATCTGATATAAAGTTGCAGTGCATAATATTAAAAACCCAGTTGTGCTCTTGCTGAACCCCAATGATGTGGGAAGGAAGTTATTAAAATTCAGGGAGAGAAAAATATCCATTAATGCGCTGAAAAGAAGTGAGCTGAAAGGGCCCTTTCTCATTCCTTTGCGTTCATATATTTTCCCCTACAGAAATAAATCATATTATACAGCTGACCTAGAAACAATTCTATTCATACATGCACACACAATGCTATTTGGTTTAGATGGTGATGGATGCACGGGGATCAAGGATGATCTAAGAGACAGGAAATCAATATTGTGTCCTGCCA
>NW_015165883.1:90528-96085 GCF_001447785.1 Gekko japonicus
TTATTTTATTTAGTTTATCTTAGATAAACTTACACAAGTCACACAAAACACGGCTATGGTCACATCTAAAGGCTATGATCGGTTTGTCGCGGTCTGGTCAAGGGTTCTTTATTATATGTCAGAAAATGACATTCTTCCTTCAAAGGCTTATTACATTCCTTGGGTCCGTTTTTAGCTATTTATCCACATGAAAAAAGGTCATAGAGATGCTAACAGAACACTTCATAACGTTCTCAGGCTCAATCACCATTTTGGTTCATGAAGAGGGCTGAAGTTAATCCCACCCTGGGTTGACGTTGATGGATGCGATGGTTATTCGGTGGAATGTGTTGGGGGTATCTTGTTTACTCCTTGTCTATTCTTGGATCTTACAGTTCTGTTTTCACTTCATATTCTGTTGATTGCCTGTAATGTGTTTTTTTATCTTTGCTGTTCTGTTGCATATCTTTCAATAAAAATTAAGAAAGGGAAAAAAATAAATAAGCTGCAAACAACTGGGGGGAGATACACATAAAATGTTCTGCATGTTAAGGGGGTGGGGGTGAGTGGTACTCACATTGCTTAGAGGTCAGCGAACCTCAAATCAATGGAGGCATCTGTGAGTTCTAATGCTTTAAGTGGCCTGTGCATTTATACCTTCAGGAAATCAGGGCTGAATTACAGGAAAGTGATTATGCCGTCCCCCCCCCCTTGTCGAATCTGATAAACCGCGAGCGGAACAGGAGGGAGACTGGGATGGGTTACCAAAGAGGCTGGATGTCCAGGCAGAAGATACCAAAGAAACAAGCAGATGGAAAAATAATACTCCTGTCAACCAATGTGCCCTCTAAGCTCTAGAGGTTTGTGAGCAAAAATTCTACTTTGTGAGCTACTTGCATTAAAGTTGTGAGCGAGCGATTTGGCTTCTGCATTAATTCGTTTGCTCTGGAGCCATCCTTCCTGAGCTGAGACAAAAATGTGTGAGCCGGAGGCTAAAAAACTGTGAGATAGCTCATACTAACTCAGCTTAGAGGGAATACTGCTGTCAACACTTTCATAGGGTTGGATTAAGGATGCCAGCCTCCAGGCAGGATCTGGGGATACCCCAGAATTATTGCTCATCTCCAGACTACAGAGAACAGTTCCCCCTGAGAACACAGATGCTTTGGAGAGTGGATTCTACGGCACTGTATCTAAATGAAGGTACAGGCTCCACCCCCATATCTGAAATTTCCCCAACCTGGATCTGGCGACCCTATCCCCCCATCCCCTGCTGATGGCCAGATTCATGAAGGATACGTCTATCAATAGCTACTAGGCATGGCGACTGAGGGGAACCTCCACATTCAGAGACGCTAATCCACTAAGCTAGGAGCAGTGTTCCCTCTAAGATGAGTTAGTGTGAGCTAGCTCACAGTTTTTTAGCCCCCAGCTCACACATTTTTGTCCTAGCTCAGGAAGGATGGCTCCAGATCAAACTAATTTATGAAGTAGTCAAATTGCTTGCTCACAACTTTAATGCCAGTAGCTCACAAAAATAATTCTTGCTCACAAGACTCCACAGCTTAGAGGGAACATTGGCCAGGAGATAACACTGGAGGAAGGCCTCAGCCTCTATGCTCTGCTATTGGCCCTCCAGAGGAACTGGTTGGCCATGGTATGAGACAGGATACTGGGCTAGATGGACTCTTGGTCTGATCCAGCAGGACTCTTCTTGTTGTCTTATGATCTCCAGCATAGCCTTTTTCATGGTTGAAAGGGACCCTTCCCTTTTCCACCAGCCAAAAAGCGGCTGGACACAATCCGTGTTATATCATGGCAGATGATGAACGATGCCAACACAGTTGTTAGCCTTGTCTCCACTCAGGACTGAGCAGAAATGGGAAGTTATTTTTTTGCATGTGTGTGTATTAAAAAGCAATTATCACATAAGTGAGTGCCAAACATCGAGAGCAGCACCAGTACAGTTAGAAAAAATCAGGAGCTTATTACGGCGTTGCTATCTAATGCATCAAAGTTTATGGTATGTGAAAAACCATCCCGCTAAATTGAATTAAGCATCACGTATATATCTTTGGAAATTACAAAGTAATTACACCACTTGCTGAGATATGTACACTGGAAAAAGCACGTGTCATAAAGCTCATTTTTAAAAAAATGTAGATGGGGTAATTAATGCTCTTTTCCCTGTCAAAATCAGTGCACTCTCAAACTCTGCAAAGAGCTCTGACTAACTGCCTCAAGAGACTTGGAAAACTTGGGGAATCGGGTTTTGGCACAGTACACATATTCCTCAAGAATGCACATTTGACTATACATTTTGCATAATGGACACCCCGGAAATACAAAGCCATAATCCAGTGCCGTAGCTCTGTCTTTCTGCCCCCCCCCACCGCTTTGCTACTTAGATAATAAAGAATGATGGTGGACATATATGATGGGGAGTTTTTTGGGGGGAGGACTAAAAAAGGGGAGGGAACTTTACAAAAACCCAGTTGATCTGGATCCTGTGATCTAACACTTGCTGAATATGATACAAATGTGATTCTGCTTGGGATTCAAATGCCAATCGCGGCTGGATTTCTGGACAAACAGAACTCCCCCCCCTCCCGAAATACTAGAACTCCAGGGCTTCCAATGAAACTGATGGGGAATAGGTTCAGGATGGACAAAAAGAAATACGACTTTACACAGAGAGTGATTGAAATGTGGAATTCACTGCCGGAGGATGTAGTGATGGCCACAGGGGTAAACAGATTTAAAAAGGGATTACAAGGATTCATAGAGGATATGTCTATGAGTGGCTACTAGCCATGGTGGCTGAGGGGAACCTCCACATTTAGAGGCACCAATCCTCTGAATCCCAGAGCCAGGAGGCAACATCAGGGGAAGGCCTTGGCCTCTCTGCCCTGTTGTTGGCCCTCCAGAGGAACTGGTTGGCCACCGGGTGAGACAGAATGCTGGACTAGGGGGGCTATTGGTCTGATCCGACAGGGCTCTTCTTATGTTATGTACTTTTCTTCCCCCTTTAAAAAGCATCATGGTGGGTTTTTTTTTTTTTAGTTATTATAACCCCCCTCCCCTTGCAACCTCGGGTCATATTCATCTCTAAACAATTGATACAAGAGTGATGATTCCCAGAATACAAGTTGAATGGGGCAGGGGGGCATCTAGTTTTCACTGTATCTTATAAGCAACCTGACAATTGTCAGAGGCAAAGATTGCCTGGCCATTTAGAAATAGAAGACCAGAACACTCACAGTGGAAGGGAAGGCAGATCAATGGGCTTAGGTTCCTGGGCTTAGGCTCCTAACTCAACCCCCCCCACACACACGTCTCTTTGATAAGGGTTGCTGCCAATGTTCCCTCTAAGCTGTGGAGTCTTGTGAGCAAAAATTCTACTTCGTGAGCTACTGGCCATTAAAGTTGTGAGCAACCAGTTTGGCTCCTGCATAGATTAGTTTGCTCTGGAGCCCTCCTTCCTGAGCGAAGACAAAAATGTGTGAGCAGAGGCTAAAAAACTGTGAGTTAGCTCACACTAACTCAGCTTAGAGGGAACACTGGTTGCTGCCACACTGCCATCCTTTATCAAAATGGCAGCCTTTGCAGAGGTCTCAAAAAGGATCTTTACATGTTATCTCTATTGGGGTATTTGGTTAATATAGCAGAGTTTTGTCCGGTCATAGAAGCGTGGTACTGAGTGCAGTAAATAAATCTCCCAAGAAGTATATTGCAAAAAAAGAAAAGAAAAAGTAAACTTGTATTTATCCAAGTAGATCCAGTTCACTCTCAGGCCGCAGTCAAAAGGTGAGAGAGAAGTCTTATCTAAAGAGTACTTTCCCCATCACAACTGGCCAGCTTGTCCGGCATCATGTGTGTGGGAGTATGAGGGTATTGCCTCTACAGGAGAGCAAGTTTGGTGTGGTGGTTAACTTGTTGTAGTTCAGTCGCACATTCGAGTCTGACTCTTTGCGACCCCATGGACGAGATCCCGCCAGGCCCTCCTGTCTTCCGCCGTCCTCTGAAGTTGGCTCAATTTCATGTTCGTTGCATCGATGAGACTGTCTAACCATCTCATCCTTTGCCGTCCCCGTCTTCTTTGACCTTCAGTCTTTCCCAGCATCAGGGTCTTCTCCAGTGAGTGCTCCCTTCTCATTGGGTGGCCAAAGTATTTGAGCTTCAGTTTCATTATCTGGCCTTCCAGGGAACAGTCAGGGTTGATTTCTTTTAGGATTGACTGATTTGATCTTCTTGCAGTCCAAGGGACTCTCAAGAGTCTTCTCCAGCACCATAGTTCAAAAGAATCTATTCTTCGGCGCTCGGCCTTCCTTATAGTCCAACTCTCGCAGCCATACATGACTACTGAAAGACTATTGAAAGAGGTAGTCCCGACATGTATCTCCATGGAAGGCCATGTAGAGAGAGTGAGAGAACAAAGGGCGAGGGAAAGGATCAGATAGCAGCTCCCAAGTTAAGACAAAGAGAAGCATCCCATTCAAGGAGATAACACTCACACACCCTTAGAGTGATGTAACGCACAGACACCCCATGTCCAGGCATGCTGGGTTGCTTACTCCAATAATATTTAAAGTTCCCAACCCTGAGTCTGAAAATTCCTTGAAATTTGGGGGCGGAGCCAGAGGAGAGCAGAGTCTGGGTAGAAGTGGAAGTTCAGCTATGGTTGTGATGCCATAGATCCTCTGAAGTTGCCATGGTTACCTGTTATGTACTGAGCCTAAAGCCACTCCTCAACCTAGAACGAGTTGAGCTTGCTTCTCTAGAACAATAGCTCACCTGGCTCCAGGAACTAACCAATAGATAAGTGGTATAATGTAAATAGCCTATCACTGGGAGTGGGTGTGTGCTGGGTGTGGTGTTTGCAGGCTTTATAAGCAGGGCTCCAGCCCTGCTAGCTTGTCTTGTAGTTTGCTGAAATCACTTAATAAACCAGAGCTGATCACTGCAATGTGTCTAGAACCCAGGATTTAACATTACCGACAGGGGAACTGATATCTGTAGTCTGTAGATTGGCTGGAATTCCAGGAGAACTCCTACCTAGAGGTTGGCAGTCCTAGATAATGTGTTTGGTATAAGCTTCATCTCTAAATTAGGAATGTACACATCTGTATTTAAAAAAAAACCCTGTCTATATTCTTCAGCTAGTTCCCTGTATTGATTTGCTTCTTTTATGGGATTTATATGCCAGCTATACAGTGTTGACGTGAAAGCAGTCTTACTCCCAAAACTTCTATTACATTTTGTTAATAGGATCAAGGAAAGGGACAACCACAGTTTTGTTCCCAGGATGGAGAAATCATAAAAGACACTTGAATCATAAAGTCGAACCGGAATCATTGCAAAACTGTGTAATGTTAAAGAATGCCCAGAAGAAGTGAAAAATTACAGATCCTTGATCCATATGTACTTTGTCACCTAAGCAGTAGCATGGTTTTTGAACATAAAAACATAAGATAACATAAGACAAGCCATGTTGGATCAGGCCAGTGGCCCATCTAGTCCAACACTCTGTGTCACACAGTGCCCAAAACCCAGGGGCCATTAGGAGATCTACCAGTGG
>NW_015165883.1:96859-108152 GCF_001447785.1 Gekko japonicus
ATAATAAATACATCATTTACAATTAATAAATAATACTGAATAAACTTTTCCCATTCCGGCAGACTGAAAGCCAGCTTGGGGGTGGGGAAGCGTGATCTACAGCCTTCTGCCTGCATGGAAGTGCTGTTTTAGGTTAACTTCTGAGCATTAACAAGGAAGAAATTAAACATTTATCTTCCAGGGTTATAAATTCTGTAAAAATTACCCATAGGGGGGAGAGGTGTCCTATTCTCACAGGAACCTTCCGGCATGCTTTGATCACAGTTGCAGGATTTGTACAACAAACCCTTTGCATAAGTTTACAGCATCTCTAGTAAGTAATGGTATAAAAGGTAAAGGTTCCCTTGCTCGAAAGCCAGTCGAGTCCGACTCTAGGGTTCTGGTGCTCATCTCTGTTTCAAAGCCGAAGAGCCAGCGCTGTCTGAAGACATTTCCGTGGTCATGTGGCCGGCATGACTAAACACCAAGGCGCACGGAACGCTGTTACCTTCCCACCGAAGTGGTGCCTATTTATCTACTTGCAATTTCTTGCTTTCGAACTGCTAGGTTGGCAGGAGCTGGAACTAGAGACGGGAGCTCACTCCATCATGCGGCACACTCAGGTCTTGAACTGCTGAACTACTGACCTTCCACAGCCTGCAGTTCAGCAAGTGACATAAGGAGGAGTAGTTTGGTGGGGTAATATGCTAGATCGGGAGGTGGGGCACTCCCCTCTCACTGGCAGTCTTCAAGCAGCAGCTGGACAGAGACTTGTCAGGGATGCTCTAGGCCAGGGGGTGTCGAACTCATTTGTTATGAGGGCCGGATCTGACATAAATGAGACCTTGTCGGGCCGGGCCGTGTGTGTCATGAAATGTAATGCCAGGTAGCGGAGATATGAACTTTATAAAGGACACAAACACAAAGGAGGGGTTTTTTAAAGTTAAAATAAGGACATGCTTTAAGTTAAAATAAGGACATGCTTAAAATAAGGACATTAGCTCTGTAAGCTGCAAACCTACTTTTGATTTATTGACATTCACCATAGAAATCTCATGCTCAGAGTTCTGAGTCTAGGACTCAGGTTCAAACATGGAATGGCTGAATGATTAAGAGAGTCTGGCGAAGCAAACCAGGATGCAACAGCAGCAGCAGAAGCAGGAGATTGCCAGTTCCACTGAGGGCCTGATGGAAACCCTCCGGGGGCCTGTTTGACACCCTTGCTCTGGGCTGACCCTACATTGAGCAGGTGGTTGGACTGGATGGCCTATGTGGCCCCTTCCAACTCCGTGATTCCATGATCCTAAGTTGCTGCTGACTCACAGTGACCTCATATGGTTTTCGAGGCAAGAGACGGGACAGAGGTGGTTTGCCATTCCCTGTCTCCATGTAGGAGCCCTGTGACCCCCTGGTGGCTACCCAGAGGTGATCCCACTAAGCTTCCAAGATCCAGCGCAGGGTTGCCAGTCTCCAGGTGGTGGCTGGAGATCTCCCATTATTACAACTGACGGAGATCAGTTCGCCTGGAGGAAATGGCTGCTTGGGAAGGAGGACTCTATGGCATTATACCCAGAGCTATTTTTGGGCAGGAACGCACAGGAACGGAGTTCCAGCTGGCTCCTGAGTTGGCCACACCCAGCAGGAACTCATTAGCATAATAGGCCACACCCAACAGCAGGAACTCATTAGGATTGGCTTCATTAGGGGTGTGTGGCCTAACATGCAAAGAAGCTCCTGCTACAAAAACCCTAACCCTAACCCTAACCCTGGGTTTTGACAACAAACAAAGTAAACAGAATAAGAAGCAAAAGGTGGGTGTGGCTGGATGACCACACTTCTGGTAAGATGGGGGTGTGGCCTAATACGTTAATGAGCTTCACTGTCAGGGGTATGACCTAATATGCTAATGAGTTTCTGCTGTTGGGTGTGGCCTATTATGCTAATGAGTTCCTGCTGGGCTTTTTCTACAAAAAGAGCCCTGATTATACCCCACCCCTCCACTAACCCCGCCCTCCTCAGGCTCCACCCCCAAAATCTCCAGGTACCTCCCAACCCGGAGCTGGTAACCCTAATCCAATGGGATTGGGCTAGTTTGGGACGTCCAGGTCAGGGCCTCAGAAATCACAGCTTGCCCCAGTTCTGCGTTTGTGCCTCTGCGAGGAAGCTTGCCACAAGAGGCCAGCTCTGAAACGTGGGCATTAGTGCAATGTGGGTAAAGCGGTGGGAGGCTCTCGGCATGTTTTATTTTGTTTGTTTGTTTTAACTGGGTCCCGTTGACATAGATTCTTTGCTCTGATTTCCTTTAGGATGGCTCCGTCCTTGTGCCTCCCAGAGTGGTCTTTTGCTTAACAGACTGTACAAAACAATCCTGCTGGGGCCCAGTCATTATCACAGATTAGGTTTTTGGGACTTCGCCGGCTTTGCAAGCATCTACTCTGAAGGTTGTTCTCATCTCTGTTCTCATCTCTTCCCCCCCCCCTTCTTTTTCTGTAAAATGTAGATTGGGTTCCTTCAACTATTGTTTCCATTTTTATTAATAAGAATGAATGCCTCGTGTTCATTTATAAACTGCTTTCCCCCAATGCAACCGCACAGGGTTTGTTCCTTGCCCGTAACCCCTGGCACCATTACAAGTCAGGGGAACGAGCATGGCGAGCACTCGGTCGGTCATGACCAACATTCCCTCTAAGCTGTGGAGTCCTGTGAGCAAAAATTCTACTTTGTGAGCTTCTGGCATTAAAGTTGTGAGTGAGCAATTTGGCTTCTGCATAAATTAGTCTGCTCTGGAGCCCTCCTTCCTGAGCGAAGACACCATAAAACACTCAGTTCTCTCTGTGGTCCAGGACTGGATTCTTAATGGAAAGGTTCCACAGCATCCAGAAAAAGAAATCATGGCGACCCCACCATTGCACATGACGTCTTGCAGGGAATCAGGAAAATGCATCTTTACTTGTCCCATCAACTGCAGAGATCACTGTCCAGGAACACAGAAGGAAGCGCTGCTCAGCGGAAGAGCACCAGCCTGCAAGCAGAAGTCCTTGGTTCAGTTCTTGGCCCCTCCATTGAAAGCAAGGCTCTCTCTAAGCTGTGAAGTCCTGTGAGCAAAATTCTACTTTGTGAGCTACTGGCATGAAAATCGTGAGCGAGCGATTTGGCTGCTGCATCAATCAGTTTGCTCTGGAGCCCTCCTTCCTGAGCCGAGACAAAAATGTGTGAGCCGGAGGCTGAGAAACTGTGAGCTAGCTCACACTAACTCAGCTTAGAGGGAACACCGCTTGGGAGGTGTCTGTTCACATAAGCTATTTTTGAATCCTCTTTGTAACTGTGGACACCCCCTCGAGGAACACCTCTGCTGACAGCCTGTGAGGACGATTTCTTGGCTTCACGGGCACCCAGAGAAGAACCTTAGTTAAGGAGCTATTATGACACAAACACCTACTTTTCGAAACCCCCGAGTAAGATTTTATCCCATTGTATCTGAAGAAGTGTGCTTTGCATACAGAAGCTTATATGTTGAATAAAACTTTGTTGGTCACAAAGGTGCCCCTGGACTCAGACGTTGTTCTAAAATCCAGTTAGCATATTTAAACCCTAAACACACACAAAAGAAGTGGTGCCATTACCCTAGCAAGGTGTTATTGGAGAACAGATAACAATATTTAGAAAGCTACCGCTCTGCTATCTTCCTTTCTTTGAAATTATAGTGCTTTGCTTGGCTGAGTTCCCCTGGATCTGCATGGGAAGAAAGGAAAGCAGCCTATGCTTGGCGCGTGCGAAAGAGGTTGCAACTGTGATCCCTGGCTGGTGCTGAGTGTTTGGAATCAGCCCATGCAGCTAAGCATCAGCTCAGAAATAATGCTGTACCTGTGGATTTCAAACATCAAATGCAAATGTCTTTTTTTTAAGGAAAATCATTTTTTTAAAAAAAATCAATTCACCTCTTTGCCTGCCAAAATTGGTTCATTGTCCTTAATGCAGCTGTTTATTTTGCAGTATGATCACAGATTTAAAGGACAAAGCAAGAGGGTGTTATGGATATAAAATCCCAAAGTCTTTTATTCAAAACAACTGAAAACTGAAATTCCATTTGCAACACAGCCAGCAACCCAGATCTTTTGATCTGAGAGGGCACATCTTGGCTGGCTGGCTGGCTGGCTACCTGGCTTGCTTACCAGCAAGAACAACACCATACAATCATTTTTTCAAAAATCCCATAAATTATCATATAAGAAAGCTAGGTGTCATCCTCATATTGGTGGCCCGTAGCTAGGGAATTTTGGGGGAGGGGGCCTCAGAGGGGCCTGCCAGCTAATTAAATGGAAGTACAGTGCAGGTGGTAAGTTGGAGCACTTTGGGAGGCAGCCCGAGAGGGAGGGGGCCCAGAAGAAACACTAGGGGGCCAGGCCCCATTGGCCCCATGTTAGCTACAGGCCAGACACTCCACATCCCTGGATGACCTCTCTCAGCAGTTTCATATAAATGTCCAACAGCACAATGAATAACATGGGAGACTTCAGGATCCCGTAGCACAGATCCCACTAGGCCATGCTGCAGTCCCCCAGCACTGCATTCTGGAATCGGCCAGTCAGTCAGGTAGTTTATTGTTACGGTCTTCGGCCAGTACATAACAATTTAAAAGACAAATAGAAAAATTCCCGATACTATCCTAGCTGGTTATGAGCCAGTAAAAAACCTTAGTAACATAAAACCTTATAAGTTATATAAAATATTAAGGAAAAAAGTAAAACTACTATTCAAACCTTTTTAGCCATATAAAAAGTCAGTTGAAAACAATTTTTGATAAAAGTAGAGATATGGTCTATTTGCCTCGCCTTTTGCGTTCCTTATATACCTGGGCGCAGAACCTAGCCACCTTTCTTGATGTATGAGGATTCCTATCCGACACAGGTATAATCGGTCAGTCAAGTAAGTGTGGAACCACCCAAGCTTATAGCCTTGTGATGTCCTTGTTTATTGGAGTGACTGTTTCTCCTTTAAACACTCTCTGTGTATATAAACTTGGTGGATTTCTGCTGCCACCAGGAATTAAAAATTCAAAATCTTTCTCTTTTGGTAGAATGACCTAGGGTCTGGGCACTTCAGGGGACTATGTGGCCCTGAGGAATGACTATTCTGATTTCTGGGATAAGTTTAAACAAAAATTGATTTATTTAATAAAGAACAAAATAGGTTACTGGTTATTTTGAACTGTTGATGAAGAAAGGAACTTGTAAATACAACTGGCAAAGCTTGGTATCACAGTCTCTCAAACTCCAAACCTCCACTCTGACAGGCTTAGACACTCAGTCTAATCTCTCTCTCTCTCTTTCTCTGTCTCTCTCTCTCTCTGTCTCTCTCTCTGTCTCTCTCTCTCTCTCTGTCTCTCACTCTCTGTCTGTCTGTCTCTCTGTCTCTCTCTCTCTCTGTACCACAGTCATTCATGAAAGCTGGTGGCCTGAAACAGGAAAAGCCTGTGAAAAGGTCGCTCTCAACCAATGTCCTCATTCTTGCTTTTCTCCCCCCCCCATCTGAATACGTTGCAGGGTTCCCAGTATGAACTGAAGGACAACCCAGGCGTCCACCCTGCCACTTTTGGTGCTCACACCACCCCTGGTTATTACCCGTATGGACAGTTCCAATATGGTGACCCTGGAAGGCCCAAGAATGCGACCCGGGAGAGCACCAGCACGCTGAAGGCCTGGTTGAACGAGCACCGCAAGAACCCCTACCCGACCAAGGGCGAGAAGATCATGCTGGCCATCATCACCAAGATGACCCTCACGCAGGTCTCCACCTGGTTCGCCAACGCCCGCCGCCGACTCAAGAAGGAGAACAAGGTGACGTGGGGGTCGCGGAGCAAAGATCAAGAGGATGGGAACCTCTTCGGGAGTGACAACGAGGGGGATCCTGAGAAGAACGAAGACGACGAAGAGATAGACCTGGAAAGTATTGACATTGACACAGGGTCAGAAGGCCTCCTAGCCATCATTACCCACTAGTCTTGAAGTCTAGCTGCCATCTACTCACTTCTTACTCCTAACAGAAGTCCGGCTGAAAAGAAAGGCATCATCTCCGCCATTGGTCTTGCCAAATGACTCTGTATGTCTGTTGAACAAGAGAAAAGTCCTTGGGACTCACAACATGATTGGGATTACATGGAAGTGCTGTTTTATGAATTTTCTGTGGATGGAGTATGCATGCGGTTGACCTGACATGCTCCTTTGCTATGGGCTTGTCCAGGGGTCTTGTTGTAGAAAAAGAGCTGCCGGAGCTCATTAGCATAACTCATTAGCATAACTTATTTGCATATGCCATGCCCCCTGACGTCTGCTCACTTCTTACTCCTAACAAAAGTCTGGCTGAAAAGAAAGGCATCATCTCTGCCATTGATGCGGTGTCACACCAATATATGGTCTTGCCAAATGACTCTGTATGTCTGTTGAACAAGAGAAAAGTCTTTGGGACTCACAATATGATTGGGATTACATGGAAGTGCCGTTTTATGAATTCTCTGTGGATGGAGTATGCATGCGGCTGACCTGACATGCTCCTTTGCTATGGGCTTGTCCCAAGGTATGACAGTCATGCAAATCGCGGGAACCATTTCCCCACGTGGGGCAACTGGTTCAATCTAATATTGGATCCATAAATCCAGTTCATGTTTGCATGGGGGATCAGGTAGAGGTTGCCAAATACCTAGTCTTAGGGGATTTTGATGAGATAGGGATGAGCAGATGTTCTTTATTCCATTCTCGTATTGTTCTACGCTGTGCGCTGTATTTCTCCTTCATTCAAGTTTAACTAAGAGAGTTTCTACAACTAATTCTGGAATTGGAATGTGCACAATTTGCTGTGGGTTTCAGTTCACTTGCATTCCACTGCTGACCCACCCTTCACTGTGGATTGGATCCAGACCAGGGTTCCCTCTAAGCTGAGTTAGTGTGAGCTAGCTCACAGTTTTTTAGCCTCCTGCTCACACATTTTTTTCTTATCCCGGGAAGGACGGCTCCAGAGCAAACTAATTGACACAGGAGCCCAATTGCTCGCTCACAACTTTAAGGCCAGTAGCTCACAAAGTAAAATTGTTGCTCACAAGACTCCACATCTTCGAGGGAGCATTGATCCAGACACCGTTCTAATCCATGCAGGCTTTGTGATCCTCTGTATAGGGGTGATTTCCCACAACTGCTGCACCACGCTCACTCCTCCCTTTTGCCCCGATGGTACGTGTCAATTTCGCACAAGCTGCTGCGCGGCCGCATTTTGCCCCACAACTTCATGCAATTTTCCCCGTGTCTACTCAATCCTCAAAAAACAGGATTGAGTAGACGCAGGGGAAATCACACGAATCTGTGGGGCAAAATGCAGTCGCGCAGCAGCTTGTGTGAAATTGATGCGTACCATCAGGCCAAAGAGAAGAGTGAGCGCGGAGCAGCGCTTGTGGGAAATCACCCTAGTTTTTTGGGGTGGTTAAAGGGGATCCCTTCCCTCCTTTTCCACCAGTGGATAAGCAGGGTTGGATCCAACCCTGTATTCCTCCTTTATTCCCATTTAGCTAATACTGTTTCTAAAAAAATTCCAGAACCTGAAAGTGCACACATGCATATTAAAAAAGAAATAACCCAAAGGGTGATGACATGCATTATTTTATGTGGTGTTTTACTGAGTCACTCCTGCACTGTGGTTCTTAAGTAAAAAGCACACAGAAAGGATCTTAATGCAGTCAGATCTTAATGCAGTCATCGGTATCATCACATAAAGATTCTCTTTCGCAGAATTATATGAATGCATTCATATAATTCTGCGAAAGAGAATCTTTATGTGATGATACCGATGACTGTGTGGGCTGGAATAGAGGCACATCCAGTGAAGGAACAAATTATACCAGTGCCAATATTACTCTGTACTGAATTCAACAATAAATAAAGTGAATGAAGGAATAATGGAAGAACTGGAATAATGAGTAAGATCATAATACTTTGGTTCCACTTCATGATGGAGGCCATTTGGAAACTTTGGTCATTGAGAGAAAAATCCAGATAGACACCCTGACGATGCGAGCTGGTGTGATAAGAGTGCACTGAACAGCCTCTTCCGTGAGGCTCTCTGGGTGATCTGGGGCCAAGGCAGATACAGGGTTCCTTGGTGGAAAGGCAAGATGAAAATATGCAGGAGTCATTTCGTAGAAAAAGAGGTGCAGGATCTCATTAGCATAATTCATTAGCATAATTCATTTGCATATGCCACACCCCCTGACATCACCAGAAGTGTGTCAGGAGGCAACACCCACCGCTGGGGCTCCACTGGACTGTTTTGGATTGCTAGCTATTGGGGGGGGCGGGACGTGCAGATCTGTCCTCGCAGAGGAGGGAGAGCTTGTACCTGAATAAAACTTGGTCTTAAAGGTGCCACTGGTCGATTTTGGACCGGGGGGCCGGGGGGGCTCTGCAGCTTACCTGGCTGCTTCTTGCTCTGACTGAGGGCTGCTGGGAGCAGGGGGTGGGGCTTGTTGTATGTGCCCACCCCCTGGGCTCTTTACTGCCGGAGCTCCGCTCCTGAGTACTCCCTACAGGAAATGACCCCTGACAATATGTAAATAAATAAGGAGGGGAAATACCCATCCTATGACAGATACTAATAAGTGAGATCTGAAGACTCTTCAAGTGGATCCACACATGTCAATGGATTTGCAAATGATGTCTCGTGCTATAATGCTTCATGATGTTCTGCCAAGAGCATGACCCACTTCCACTGTAAGAGTGCTGTTTCTCATTGGCACTATCTATGGAATCATAAATGTACAACATCATTTGAGGCATCAGTCCATGGGCATTCAATGAGAGCCAGTGTGACGTGGGAGTTAAATGGTGGACTTGGATCTGGTAAAATCCAGGTTTGAATCCTCACTCGTGCCACGGTAGCTTGCTGGGTGGCCTTGGGCTAGTCACACACTCTCAGCCTAACCTACCCCACAGGGTTATTGTGAGGATAAACCGAAGAAGAAGAGAATGATATGAGCTGCTTCGGGTTTCCATTAGGGAGAAAGGCAAGATATAAGTAACGTTTAATAAAATAATAATAAAAGAAATAAAACATGCAAGTGTAAGCCATTCCTAAAAGAGTGGAAGGCATCTAAAAAGGTAAAGGTTCCCTTACTTGAAAGCCAGTCGAATCCCGGACTTTGTGCCCGTGGCTGGGAATATAGGACTAAAGCACCGGGATAGCATAGGGGGGAGGGGGGAGGGGAAAAACTACTATGTAAACGCATAGTTAAAAGATAATATGTAAAATTTGTGTAAAACAATTTTAAAAAATATTTAAAAAAAGAAAAAGAAAGCCAGTCGAATCTGACTCTAGGGTTGCGGTGCTCATCTCCGTTTCAAAGCCGAAGAGCCAGCGCTGTCCGAAGACGTTTTCGTGGTCATGTGGCTGGCATGAGTAAACACCAAGGTGCATGGAACGGAAGGCATCTAGCTGGCCATTAAAAAAAAATAGATTCTATGGGTATGTTCTAAGATAAGGATTCCCTTTTCCATGCAACATCTCATTCCATTGTTACATTCGTATAGCAGGGGGTGGGGAACTATCATACTCTTCACATAGTTCTATTAGCTGGTAGCATCAGCTGTCAGAGGAGAACTGCTCTCTCTCTCTGAACCTGGGCCTTGACGGGGTGGGGGGGAGTGTTTAATCTAGCACTTATTAAATTAACTTTAGCGGAATGGAATCACATCACTGCTGAAAAGGTCAAATGGGGGTGTTGCTCTCATTCTTAAAATAAAGCCCAAGTGTTAATAATGTCTTCTCCTCACGAGTGTCTAATATACAAAGCGGAATCAGGCAAACCTGTTAAAAATATTCTATAGACACAGCGAATGTGGGATTGGAGGGAGACGGAGTTGGAGAGCGAGTGTGTGTGTCTACGTGTGGGAATGAATGCCAAGTCGGAACACAGCACTGGAGAGGGAGGAAGGGTGGCTATGCGGGGTCTGGTGGATTGTGGTTGGCAACGGGGCTTGGTTCCACGGCTACCTCGGGGATGCGTGCACTGGATGGTCTTGGTCAAGTGACTCTTGGCATGGAGACCAACCTAACAGGGTTAACTGGAGGATGAATTATATTTCCGTTTCTTTAAGTGGTATTGGGATGACTGTATTCGCGCGCGCGCGTGCGCGTGTGTGTGTGTGTGTGTGTGTGAGAGAGAGATTCTTCCATTTCCCAATAGATTTGCCAGACCCCCTTGGTGAAGGCATGTGTCCCCCATGACCAGGCCCCTCCCTCCATAGCCAATCAGCTGGCTGGTGGGGGGACTTCCCAGCACCCGGGACACCATCACCCAGGAAACACTCTGGTATGTGGGCAAACACTCTCATGGTGGAAGCCATGTGGCCATAGGGTTTTGCTCAAATATCAGAACATTGCCCTGATGTCGTGGCGTGATGACATCACTTCCAATGCACATTGAAAGTGACATAGGCACATCCCCATCACCTGGGTGTCCCTTTGGCTCCTGGCAGGTCCCCTCCCATCCCCCACTGGTTGTCAGGATGGAACCAGCAGCCCTATTCCCCAAAGAGCTGAAGGTGACTTAGAACATTATTGGTATTTATAATAATAAAAAGGGTATAAAAATGTAGGACTTTGAGCCAGTGGACCACAGTAGAGTACAGATGAGGGGATGATCTCAACCAAGCCCCCATGCCACCTTTGACCTACCCTGTTGCATGTAGCCCGGCGGCCATATGACTTGCGGCTTGTCAAGGCCTTTGAGCTGCAGGCCCACCTAGATGGGCTTTTGTACGGGTTGAGGGTCAAGCTACCATTCAAGGCTGATGCTTCATGTTTGGCTTCATACGCACCATGGACTCTAAAGTGACCAACATTTAGGTAAGGCCGGGAGTTCTTCCAGAATCACAACTGATCTCCAGACAACAACAGATCAGTTTGGTTATATTGTGCAAGTTGTCAATTTGGTGCTGTCCCCTCTTGGTTCCTTGGGGCTGAAAGACATGTGCTGTAGTTTAGTTTCACTTTCCTCTGCTGCTTTTGATCCAGCAAAACTGTCAATACTTCCCGCACGGTGTGCTTGTACAATCTGTACAAGTTCTTTGGCGAAACTGGCAGCATTGGAGGGCAGAATCTATGGTATACCGTAGAGTCCAGGTAGGGTTGCCAGGTCCCATCTCCCCATACAGCAATTCACAAAACCAAACAAGGACCCACGGTAAGTAGGAAAACCAACATACAACAAGTACCGTCAGGACCGTCTCCAGCTTATTATTATTATTATTATTATTATTATTATTATTATTAT
>NW_015165883.1:108367-115649 GCF_001447785.1 Gekko japonicus
AGAATAAAAAACGCAAATAATCAAGAAACTCCAAGAGTACGGGGCCGAGTGCAGTTTGGTGCCCCTAAGGGCCATCACGCTCTAGGCAATCACCTAGTTCGCCTAGTGAGTGAGCCGGCCCTGAGTACCATGCACAGATGATTATAACATATCATAAATAATTTTATATTTTTTGAAAAATATGTTTACAATAATTTCTACATATATAATTAATCATCTTAATCACAATTCACAATATAAGAGATACCAAAAATATCAAATATCATCTCCAAGAAGCTCAAAAGCTATTGTACAACCTTATAATTAATAATAGTCCTCCTCTGTTAAATAAAAGTTTCAAAAGGGGGGACTCCTTAAAGTCTCTTTATAAAATGTGCTCTGTCTTCCTCCAACAGAGGTCTAGATATCCTTCTGTTTCAGAATCTTCCTCAGGGAGTTCAACAACAATTTTCAGCACAAGGTTGCTGCATACTAAAATACAAGATAGCAGGAACAGAATAGGTTACAATGCTAGTAATCTCATATTAGACAGAGTCTCGAAGAAGTGAAAAGTTCTTACCCAAAGTTTTAATCCAAAGTTCTCTTTCAATGAACACTGCAAAAAAATTTTTTTTGATGAGCTACAAGCCTCCTCCAAAGTGAAAACCACGTTCAGTCACTCTTTAGCTTTGCAAAGTTTTATAGAGCACAAAAGGCGTGGCTAATTAAAGGGACACAGTCCTCTACCGAAAGTCATGCTTGAGAATTAGTGACGTCATCATGTCTTGGACGCAGCGCAGTGCACACATACCCCCACTTTCCCCCAACGATTTAAAGGGAACATTCCCGATAAATGGATGGCAGAAAGTGGGTGCTGCATGCACCTGCTCTGCAAGCCACAAATTCACCACTTGTAGGCCTCCCCACTTGGAAAGAGCAGGCACCCCACACACCTGCCCTGCGAACCATTAGTTCATGGCTAGAATCCATTGGTCCTCTTCTATCAAGCACACGCAGGACTCTCTAGGCAGTCCAGCCAGGGTTTTGTTCAGTCCTTCAGGCATGCAGTGCAAGGAAGCTGTCGGGAGCCCTCCTCCTGCCTCACGTCTCAAAAGTTCCCCTCGCTGCTCCACCCACCATCCTCCCCAGCAAGCCTGCCCCCTGCCGCTTCTAAGCCTGGCCTCCATACTGGCCGGGCTGACCTGCTGCCCCGCCTACTCCCGGGTTCTGGTAATGGCTGTCGGCTCCGTCGGCTCCGTCAGTCTCTGGGGCTGCCGGCCCTCACCAGCTCCACCTGGGGGGTTGCCCATCCTTTTTCTGAGCAGGCTCCTCAGAGCTCCTGGTGTGACCTTTTGCTTCCAGCCCTGCCTCAGGGCTTTCCACACGAGGAGCACCTCCTGGCTTCCAGTAACTGGGTTCCCTCTCTAGCCTGTCCCTGTCACAGATACACACTAGCATCACAGTTAAATCCTTCTATGTCTTTTGAAGTCAACTTTAGGACTACACTGTCAATTACGGTCAGTGGTAACCAGAGATCGCCTTAATCCAGGATCTGAAATTGATTTTAAACTGTATTGTCAGGCCTATGTCACTTCCATTGTCTGCCGTATGAGAGTCACTACAGCAGGTGTGATCTGGTGGTATTTGGGGGGGACATTGCTGAGATGGTGGCTAGTAACCCTGATTGAATACTGAGGG
Source organism: Gekko japonicus (assembly GCF_001447785.1). Classification (NCBI taxonomy): domain Eukaryota; kingdom Metazoa; phylum Chordata; class Lepidosauria; order Squamata; family Gekkonidae; genus Gekko; species Gekko japonicus. The sequence goes on from NW_015165883.1 coordinate 110,045, forward strand.
ACATATTGTTGGTAGTTGTGAATTTGTTGACATTCCCTTATTGTATGGCAAAGTTTCTTTAACATGATCCCTTAAGGTAAAAGCAAACAAGCAAAACTTTGCTTTAGTTTCAGTTTTCACTTGTGTTGTTGTTGGTTGCTTGGCTGTGGCTTCCTATGGCTGAGCAGGGCCCAGACCAGGCCTTGCTTATGTTCTAACAAAGTTCTGTTCTGTTTTGGTACTGGGCACTGTGGAGTTGTTACACTGGCGACGAGGATGGGATTATCCCCTTCCTGGGATGCATCTCGGACACCTCAATCTCCCCTGTGTTCTTGCTGACCTCGTCCTGCTACTGCCACACCTGCTCAGTACTCTGATGGCATCCTAGGGGAGTTCTAATGAACTTCTGTTCTGTTTTCGTGATGTGGAGTTGTTACACTAAACCCCAAACCAGCCCATCTATATCTTCTTGAAATGAGTTCTTGATGTTGTTTATGCTTGATAGAAACTGAGAAACTGACTTTTGAATAGATAGATAGATAGATAGATAGATAGATAGATAGATAGATAGATAGATAGATGGATGATAGGCAGATAAGGCAGATAAGGCTGATAAGGCTAGATAAGGCCCCTGCCACACGGCAGGGGAAAAGCCCTTTAAAGTGCGGCTTTTAAAAGCCGCGCCAACGTTGATACGGCTCGGCGGGATCCCACGGATCCCCCGGCCGAGCCGCCTTTTCTCCCCAGCGCGATCAAACGCCGGAGAGAAAAGACGGCTCTAACCGGGAGCCGGCCGATCTGCGCATGTCGGAGCATGCGCAGTTCGGCTCCGGCCCGGGGTTGAGCCGGCGCAAGGGAGCGCCGGCGATCAGACGCCCGGGAAGAGGCGCCTCATCCGTTTGAACCACCGAGGTAGGTGGTTCAGTTTGAGGCGGTTCTTCCCGGGTTTGGGCCAGTTTGGAGGCGGAAGCAGAACGCTTCCCAGATGTTGTGGTGTGATCGCGCTGCTTTGATCCGCCTCCAAACTGTCCCGTTCCCGGGCCAAATCGCCTCGTGTGAACGGGGCCTAAGGCTAGATAAGGCTAGATAAGGCTAGATAAGGCTAGATAAGGGAAACTCTATCTAGTGCCGATTGACTGACAGTATGGATGAGATCTATCCTCTTGAAGAAAATAGCTACTGTCTGTACTGTTTGTTCTGCCTTTCCCAGTAATTTCCTTCCTTGGTTTCCCATTATTCTTTTGATTTATTCACCTGCATTCATCCATCTATTGTCTTCTCTTCCGTTTCCTCCTTTCTGGGGAGAGAAACAGCCGTTTAACAGACTGGTGCCGAAAAGGATTACAAGAGCTCTAATTGGCGATATATAATCCCACTTTTGTTGTACCAGTGCCCTGCGTTGCAATTATAATCTCTTCTCTACAGGGAGGAGAAAATGCCATTAGTCGAAGCAAATGTAACAGAGTCGATAATGATGCATTGCATTTTACAGGAAGCAGTGACCAAAGCTGGCTCGCATTGAAAATTAAGCATCCCAGGTTCTTTTCTGGTATTATGGCAGACCTTGACCTTTCGCTGTGTTTGCCATTTGGTAAGGCCAATAGATCCCTGTTGTAATTTACAAGTGCTTTGTGATGTCTGTAAATCACTTTGACATCATTAGATACAAGCTGGTGAGAAAATGGTATTTCTGTCCTGTGACAAAAATTGTAAATCTTCCAAATTCCTCTTCTGGGGATGCACCAGGCATATTGCACATACAAATGATGTAGGAAATCATCACCCTTCATTATCAGTAGATCATGTTGCAGTTTTAACTATCTTGGGTCCTCATCATTTTCTGGTGTATCATTTCCCCCACCACCACCCTTGGAAAGGACTCGTGAAAGTATATCAAGTGAATGAGCTGCTAAAAACGATTATAATTTGAGAGCTCCGTTCTTTTGGCATGTCAGCCATCTGTGTTCTGGGATAGGTTCCATCCTGCAACACGCTTGACACATGTCAGTATCATCCCACTGTGCTTATTCCACCGTGGCAACTATGGGTCAGGGATGCCTGTTGCTCTGTCCATAAGTCTATTTTTTTATTTTTTTATTTATTTGGGATTTATATCCCGCCCTACCCAAATGGCTCAGGGCGGCTGACAAGCAGCAATGTCGAATAAAAACAATAAAACAATGTTATATACATAATAAAATTCGGTGCTCTACTATTCTACATTAAATCCCCCAATATATGCAACATCCCACATTGACGGCCAGTTTTATTAAATGGCATGAGCGCCAGGAGTGATATTTTTCGGCATCTACCCCCCTCAGTAATAGGGGTAGATGATAAGATGGTATCTCAGTGGTGGAATAGTGGCGGCGGCGGCTCCTACTCAAAAGCCTGGCGGAAGAGTTCCGTCTTGCAGGCCCTGCGGAACTGTATAAGGTCCCGCAGGGCCCGGATCTCCTCCGGGAGCTCGTTCCACCAGGTAGGAGCCGCCACCGAAAACGCCCTAGCCTTAGTTTGGGCAAACTTCACGTCTCGGGGGCCTGGGACTTCCAGGAGGTGGAGACTCCCCGATGGTAGTGCTCTTGGGGGAACATACGGGAAGAGGTGGTCCCTTAGGTAAGCCGGTCCCTTAGGTAAGTCTATCCATTCTTCTTCTCTAAGGAACTCAGAATCACACACATATACACAAATTTTCTCTTTATAACAGTCTTATTAGACAGCTTGGGTGGAGTATGACTGGAGTGGAGATTGTGTCTTCCCACTGCTACTTAGAACCTCTGATCAATTACCCCCAACACAGTACTTGTGGACACCAAGCACAATGGGTTTCCCCTCACCCATTCCCCAAAGGCAATAGTCAACCCCGTTTTTTCTTCCACTTCACTGGAGCAAGAGGTGCTTCAGAATTAAGCCTCATGGGGGACATCCATTCAGGAACCGCTGCCCACCTCAGAGCATAGTGCTTCGCTTACAACCTCCCGACATTTTGCGATTGATCCAGCACCCCATTGCAGGCACTGCTCCCGGCACGGCAGCCCTTTTGTGCCTGTGCAAACTCCCTGCTCTTATAGATCCCCAAAGGATCCTCAGGCTCAATCAGATGCGGACCCCATTCTAACCCCTACACAATTCTGATGGTCTTATTGGCTTTGGAGGAAAGCACTTTTGCCAGAAGTTACTAAAACTGCAAGGATTCAGTCTAGATTTTCTACTTTGTCCTAGGTGTCTAGCAGTGCCACCCGACGCGCAGTTGCACCCTTCCGGTTCTGTTGAAGTCGGTGGGCTTAGATTCCGTTCTCAAGTCCTTAAAATGCAAATCACGATTTCCTCCCAAAACCACTCTGCAATTGGAGTGTACTGTTTGACATAAGCAGTTAGTTCTGCACAATGCCGACATTGAAAGGATGCCAGCCAGTATAAGGGAAAAACAATACAGAGCGTCTGTCCAGGTTACGTCAAAACCAGGTATCAGTATTGCACATATGCAGTGGAGACATACCATTTCCCCCATAGTCTTACATAAAGTAAGCATAAAATATAGGCTAGAAATTAAATTCATTTTTACTTGCAGGTTTGTAGCAGGCACAGAGGCACATAAAGGTAAAGGTAAAGGTGCTTTTAGAAAGTGGGCAGGGCTAGGTGGGGCTTTCCCCCAGCAGGGCTTCTGATTGGCTGTGTAGATTAAAAGGTATCATGTTAAACAGAGCTTCTGGGTGAAATGTGGAAGAGTTAGTATTATGGTTGTATATACCAGCATCTCTGACACTTTGTCATTGGCCCCACCTCCTGTGGCAGGGCAGCCATTTTGTGATGGTGCCCACAGGCACAAGAAGGTTGGAGATCTCTGTCGTAGATAGTAGTTGAAATGTGTAAAAAGGGACCTGTTTTTAACAGAAAAAGAGTCATAAAGACTCCCGTGCTATTTAACAGCAATCTTCAGTCTAGTCCCAGGAACGCACCACTTTCAGAGAGATCAACAGACTAGAAATAACAATGCCAGAAAACCTAAAAGAATGCAGTAAGCAGAATATATATTTGTTGTTCAGTCCGACTCTTTGCAACCCCATGGACCACATCATGCCAGGCCCTCCTGTCTTCCATTGTTTTAAAGCTCATGTACACTCTAGCCAGAGACTACCTATAACTTTCTCTAAACATTTCCGTACTTCCAAATAAACACTATCCTTTGGTTTGACTAAGTCCCAACAATTAATAAATTAACTCAATCTTTCTATGAATAACAGATCTTCTTATTCCCATGTCAATTACAATGATGATAAGAGACAGTTACTGGAGAAATGACCCATATTGTTTGGCATTTATATATATATATATATACACACACATACATGCACACACACACAGGGGTCATTTCCTGCAGGAGCGCACAGGAGCAGAGCTCCGGCAACAAGCCCCACCCCCTGCTCCCAGCAGCCCTGGGCCATGAGGAGCAAGTAGCCCCTTCCTTCCTTCCTTCCTTCCTTCCTTCCTTCCTTCCTTCATTCCTTCCTTAATTCCTTCCCTCCCTCCCTCCCTCCCTTTCCCACTTTCCCTCCTTCTTCCCTTCTCTTTTTCCCCTCCTTCCTTCCTGCACAGATCTGTGCATTCCCCCCTCCCCCAGCTAGCAATCCAAAACAGTCCAGTGGCACCTTTAAGGTCAAGTTTTATTCAGGTACAAGCTCTCCCTCCTCTGCTAGGGCAGATATGCACGTCCCTCCCCCCCATAGCTAGCAATCCAAAACAGTCCAGTGGCACCTTTAAGGTCAAGTTTTATTCAGGTACAAGCTCTCCCTCCTCTGCTAGGGCAGATATGCACGTCCCTCCCCCCCATAGCTAGCAATCCAAAACAGTCCAGTGGCACCTTTAAGGCCAAGTTTTATTCAGGTTAGGGTTGCCAAGTGGTCTTACCTTGCCCGGCGGGGGAGCCTCGCTGGGCTCTGGGAGCTCCTTGTCGGCACACGCGCGCCACCAGCACATCACAAGAAGTGATGTTCTATGTTTCTCATGTTGAGGGCCTGGTGACGCAGCTTCGTGGGGCAGAGTTCCCCCCGGGGCCCGATTCCGCCGCGGTGGAAATCGGGCCTCCAAAGCGGGGGTTTCCCCGCCCCCCGGGCACACTTGGCAGCCCTAATTCAGGTACAAGCTCTCCCTCCTCTGTGAGGACAGATCTGCACCCCTCCCCATAGCTAGCAATCCAAAAGAGTCCAGTGAAGACTGAGCAGTGGGTGTTGCCTTCTGACACACTTCCAGTGATGTCCAGGGGTGTGGCATATGCAAATAAGTTATGCTAATGAGTTATGCTAATGAGCTCCTGCACCTCTTTCTACTAAATGACCCCTCTGTGTGTGTGTGTGTGTAGTTCTGTGCTTTATGGCTTGGTATTAAATTTACAGCTATGCTGAAACTGGGAAAATAAAGATGGCTGAAGTGCAAGGACAATATGAAGGTCTGTGCAATAAAATTAATTGCTCCCTTTGTGGCCAGGAACAGAGAAAGCTATTAGGGAAAATACTTTGAGGCTTGGGATTAGAAATCACAATAAATGTGGTGTGTTTTCCCTCTCTGTGATTGTGTGGGTAGTGTCCTGAGTGAATTTCTGCCTTTCTCCCCCCCCCCCCCCCCCCCC
>NW_015165883.1:115664-116222 GCF_001447785.1 Gekko japonicus
CTGTTTTGAGTGGGGCAGAGGCCTGGAAAGGTGTAAGCCAAATTAAGGCAATGCCATTTAATGGGATCAGCTCCAAATGAAACTGAGATGCAACCTAGGCAAAGCTAAGCTGTTTTAGGCCCTGTCGAATTCCGTGGGGAAATCAAGCGTGTGTTTAACTCTCTCTCACTGAAAGCAGTGGGAGTTTTAAATTTCACTTTCCTGCACTGCACTATCTTTAGGGTTGCCAGCTCCAGGTTGGGAAATACCTGGAGATCTGGGGTGGTGGAGGCTGAAGACGTGTTTTGGGCAGGAGAGGGACTTCAGGGTCACAGAGTCCACCTTCCAAAGCCACCGTTTTCTCCAGGTGAACTGATCCCTGTAGCCTGGAGAGAGGGTTGCCAGGTCCTTCCTGGTTGCTGGCAGGGGGCTTTGAGGGGGGAGGGCGTTGCTGGAGGGGGTGGGGATCTCCCTAATTGATGACAACACAGAGAAGCGATGTCATCTTGTTGGGGACTGGTGCTCCGCACACCTGAACTCCAAGCAGTGAGTTTGCTGCTGGAGTTCAGGTGCCCCCCC
>NW_015165883.1:116905-132345 GCF_001447785.1 Gekko japonicus
TGTAAATGTGGGGGTGGCGGGGGGGGGGGAGGGATGGGCCAGTCTCTCCTTGCCTGCACTTTGGTGCGTCCTTTGGGACAGCTGGACGTGGAGGTGCCGGCCGGAGATGGTACCGTGAAGTCCAAGGTTTATTTTTTCCTTTTTGAATAATTGCAATCAACGTGACGTCAGCCTTAACTGCATCTGCTTGAAGACGGCATACAATGGGACCTGCCTCCTCTGGGTCGGTTTCTTGGTTTATTCATGTATACCTCACCTTTCCCCCAATGGGGATCCAAAGCAGCTTCTCCTCTCCGCCATTTTAATCCTCACAACAATCCTGTGAGGTAGGATTGGCTGAGAGCATGTGAATGACCCAAGGTCACCCTGAAAGTTTCCATGGGGGGGGTTGAATACCTAAAAGGTTGAGGTTACAAGCATACATTAAAAATATTTTTAAAAAGATTAAACAAAATGTATCTTTAATGTTACATTGCATCTAAATTGTTCATTAAAAACAAACTAGGCCTTTTCTTTTCTTTTTTTTTTTTACATACTGCTTTTGGCCATACAGGTCACACACTGCACAGTACACAGTGCATACTGCTATTGGTTCAGCACACATATGCGCACTGCAATCACCAATATGATTATACCTTCTCTCATTCCCTTTGGTGTGAACATAATGATCAGGAGCCAGATGTGATTCTCCGGCAGACCATTTCTGTGCCTCAGTAGCAGTACATAGGTTTCCCTTGCTCGAACGTCAGTCGAATCTGACTCTAGGGATGCGGTGCTCATCTCCGTTTCCAAACCAAAGAGCCAGTGCTGTCCAAACACTTCTCCATGGTCATGTGGCCAGCATGACTAGATGTCGAGGTGCACAGAACGTTGTTACCTTCCCACTGAAGTGGTACCTATTTATCTACTTGCAATTTCTTGCTTTTAAACTGCTAGGTTGGCAGGAGCTGGGGCCAGAGACGGGAGCTCACTCCGTCATGCGGCACTTAGGTCTCGAACTGCTGAACTATGGACCTTCTAGTCTGCAGTTCAGCGTCTTAACCACCACAGCCTACATACATACATAAAGTTTATTGCATTAGCTCATAGCCTTAGCAAGTAACACCAAAAATACCAAAAATAGCATCAAAACTATAATACAGTGATCACAATCACAATTTAAAACATCTTAATATCCATTGCCGTTTTATAAACAATTATTACAATCCTAACAACAAAAGCAATTTAAGTTAAAAACAAAACAAAACAGAAGCGATTCAATCAGTCGGCCAGCATAATAAATTAGATTATCCATCAGCCACATGAACAATGGACGCATTTGGCAAAGTACCAGTCGAAAAGAGCAAGAGTCCAGGAGCACCTTAAAGACTAACACAATTTGTGGCAGGGGAGGAGCTTTCCTGAGTCACTGCTCACTTACACTCCTCCCCTACCACAAATCCTGTTAGCCTTTAAGGTTCTGCTGGACTAGGGTTCCCATTCCCCTGAAGGGGGCAGGGGCTTGCCTGCATTCAGGGCCCCCTGATCTGGGTGATGCCATTGCAGCACACATGTGAAGTGTGCATGCCAAAGACATCCTGGACCAATGGAGGAACAACCCCTCTCCCCCGGCAGCCAGGTAAGACCTGGCAACTCAATACTGGACTCTTGCTCTTTTCTCCTGCTACAGACAGACAGACAGCCACCAATCTCGATCTTTCTTCAAAGAAGTGAGCCGTGACTCACGCATGCTCATACCCTGCCATGAATTCAAGGTGCTGCTGGGCTCTTGTTCTTTTCTGCTGTGCCACAGAATATATATATTTTGGAATGCCCCCATGATACCTTAGATTCCTTCTTACAGTATGCCTCTGGCCTGATTTTGATGGTTTATTGGTTCCAGTTGGGGCTACTAAGACTAGGGTTGCCAAGTCTATTTTGCTTACCAGCAGGGGAGCTTTGCCGGGCTCCGGGAGCCGTCCGGAGATGCGCGCGCCGGCAGCACGTCACCGGAAGTGATGCGTGACGTCGACCACGTTGAAGGCGTGGCCCCGATCGTTGGAGGGAAAACCATAGAGTTTTCCCTCTGACGATCGGGGCCACGCCGGCAGCCCTAACTAAGACTACACTGAGTTGTATGTAATGTGTACTGCAAAGGCCTATTTTGTTTTTAATGAACTACTTAAGTGCACTGTAATATTAAATATATATTTTATTTAATATTATATATATGCTTGTTACCACACCCTTTTAGGCATCCAATTCTACTTTCGGGTCACGTTTTTGTCCCTTCATTTGTGTTTTTTTAGAGCGGGAATTTGGACCAGAGCCTCAGGAGGTCTACTTGGGACTTATTTTCTTTTCTTGCATAACCTGTTGCAGCTTCTGCCTCCTAATGCTGAGGACTGTTCTGTGATCTGATTGGTCGATATGCTCCCTCACCCATAATCTTGGCTTTCTGCTAGGCTTGCCAGATTCCCCCCCCCATTTGGTGGGGATTGCCCGATTTGGAGGGGCTCCTTCCCACCTGCCAGCCAGCTGGTGATCAGGGGGAAGCCCCACCTCCAAGAGCGACCACCCGGCCTCCCCCCACCTCTCCCCTGGAAGTGTTTAAACACTGCTGGGGAGAGGTGGGGGCTGCGTGCCTGCATTCTGAGACCCAAATTCTGGGCTCAGCGTGCAGGCACACATAGCCTCCCCCCCACCTCTCCACAGAAGGGTTTAAAAAGACCCTTTAGACCAGTGGCGTCAAACATGCGGCCCAGGGGCCAGATCAGGCCCCCGGAGGGCTTCTATCAGGCCCGCAGTGGAACTGGCTGTCTTCTGCTTCTTCTTCCAGTTCTGCTGCTGCTGCATCATCAGAGGTTTGCAGCTTACAGATACACACCTGAGCAGCATACTCAATATTGCAACAGCACAGACATTTCGATGCAATCATTCAGAGCAAGAGGTGTCAGTTATCAGGCACTGTTAAATAACAAAATATTGCAAGAGTGCTGATGTTTTCAGCATGTTTTTATTTTAAGTTAAAAAAAACCCAAAGCCTTGTGTTTGTGTCCTTTATAAAGTTTATATATATGCTACCTGGCATTACATTTTATGACACACACGGCCCGGCCCAACAAGGTCACATTTATGTCAGATTCAGCCCTCATAACAAATGAGTTCGACACCCCTGGTCTAAAGTGTTGAGCAGACATTCAAACGTGCATACAGATAAAGGGGGTCTCTACCCACTGCCTCCATCTCCAACATTTACTTGTTCAGCTGAACGCCTGCTAAGAGTCCCATGCTCTATAATGTTTCCAGTTTCATGGAAGAACCTACATGTTTACACTTCTACACCCTTAGGGATTTCTAAAGCTCTTCAGTGGAGCACAAGGACCCATTAGGTTTTGGATATCTGCATAGTCCTTTAGCTGTAAATTATCACAATATCCAGATCTAAATGAACAGGGAAACTTAATCCACATTTATTCTATAACAAATCACCCAAACGTGCAAAGTACATATAGAGTTATATGTTTGCTAATGTGATTTACATACACGTCTTCCTCTAAAATGTCCATAATGAATTGCAGCTGTCTGAACAGGAAGGTAGTGGTGTTTTATATTATGCTAAATATAGCATTGAAATTTGTTACATATTTTAATTGTTTTATATGCTGTGGACCTAAGAAAAATAAGGCATAATTATCAATAGGGCTAGTAATAATTAAAAAACAACAACAAAGATTGATTTTTTTAAAAAAGCAAAAATATCTCTGTTTACCAAGTATTGGAAACATGGAGAGATATATGTCTATGACTACCTTCATATCCCACTTAGAGGGACGTTTACAAAATTTTTACCTTTCTCACTGTATGAACTCATGGTCACTCAATGAAATTAATGAGCAGCAGGCTTAGAACAGATAAAAGGAAGTACTTCTTCACCCAAAAAGTAATGAACACGTAGAATGCTGTGGACCTAAGAAAAAGAAGACATGATTATCAATAGGGCTAGTAAGCAAAAAAAGCAAAAGCAAAAAAAAAAGCAAAAATATCTCTTTTTACCAAGTATTGGAAGCATGGAGATATATATGTCTATGACTACCTTCATATCCCACTTAGAGGGATGTTTACAAAATTTCTACCTTTCTCCCTGTATGAACTCATGGTCACTCAATGAAATTAATGAGCAGCAGGCTTAGAACAGATAAAAGGAAGTACTAGGTAAAAGGTAAAGGTTCCCTTGCTCGAAAGCCAGTCGAATCCGACTCTAGGGTTGCGGTGCTCATCTCCGTTTCAAAGCCGAAGAGCCAGCGCTGTCCGAAGATGTTTCCGTGGTCATGTGGCCATCGTCACGCCATCATGCCACCGTAGCTCCGCCTCCATCCGGTCTCTGTCGCTGCCGCATCCACGAGTCGCCTCTGCTCTGCCGCCTTATCGCTGCCGCCAACACTCCTGGCACACAGCATCAGGAGGGAGGGTGCCCCCTGCCAACCTAGGGCAGGTACCCATTTGTCTACTTGCGGTTTTTTACATACTGCTTTTGGCCGTACAGGTCACACACTGCACAGTACACAGTGGGTGAAGTACTACTTCACCCAAAAAGTAATGAACACGTAGAATTCATTGTTGCAGGGTGGTGGCAGCTACAAGCATAGACAGCTTATGAACGTAATGATCAGGGTCCATCACAAGGTATAGCTGGAACACTCTGTGTCAGGCAGTGATGCTCTGTATTCATGGTGATGGGGGGAACAACAGTGGGAGGACTTCTGGAGTTCTGGCACCTGGGTTTTGGCCACTGTGTGACACAGAATGTTGGACAAGAGCGGCCACATATTGGCATGATGCAATATGGCTTCTCTTATGTTCTTAAGTGGCTGGTAGCAGCACGTAAGTGTAGTCCTCAAATTCTTATTGTGAGACTTACAGTGCCACCCTAAGCAGAATCACACCTAAGCATAAGTCTGCTTAGGATGGCCTTTCAAATGTTGCAGTTCATAGTTCCGATCACAATTTCCAATCAGAATGGTTGAAGATAAAAGGGTTCCATTGGGTGATAGATTCACCATTAGCAGTGTTCAAACTTTATTTTATTTGTTTACTTGGTGGATGGAGAACCGTGCAATTGAGATTTATAATGTCATCTTCCTCATCACCTCCCTTTTCTCTCTCATCTGTATTCGCCGCTGATCCTATAAACATGGGCTGTCAGCCAGCTCATCCTTTCAGACTTCCACATTCTCTCCTCCCGCGGCCCCTTTATGCTGTGTATCACCCTCCCCCCAAATTCTACATGCTGCAACCTCCGTACAGCTCTTACCCTCACATCTCGTTCATCACTGTGACACCAAACACTGCACAACTTCTTAGGGAGAAAAAGAAATAAGGTCAGAGATATGAAAGGGAAACGAGAAATAAACAACTTCCCAACAGAGGCAGCTGGGGCTACAAGAAACTGTGGGAGGTAAGACCGGAGCCAATTTCTCTGCCAGCAGCTGTGTTGAGCATAAAGTACTTGACGGTCAAGTCCAAACCTTTTCGGAGCTGGAAAGCAGAAGTAAAATCTTGGTTTTTCCTCAATTTCTTTCCTCTTTTTTTTTAAGGTTAACTGAAAGACTGGGAAATACTAGAAAGGGCTGGAGGAGGGAAGCGATGGGAAGCTTCAGAGTTGTCTATGTGGATCAATATGAATGAGAACATGGCCGGGTGTGTTTTGTGAGCGGTGCCGTGCTTACTTGGACTCTGGATTGAGAAGAAATCTGTGGCGTGGCAGTAGAGACAGCCCGCTCTGTTTATAGGATATGTGTGCTGCTACGTTGACATTATGTGTCATTATGGGTAGGCATATGTATTTTTAAAATGTTGTTGGTACAGAGATGCAAGCAGGGGCTCTGTCAATTCCAGCCACTCTCTAGGAATTAAACCTCCGCCAGAGTGGAAGGGGGTGGGGTATACGAACAGGTAAATAAAATGGATGCAACATCTAGATCTAAACCCAGTTTCTCTTCGATTCCCAACTTCCAATAATGGTGCATCCAGATAATAAATGTTTTTGGATGTGTTGGTATTGTAACGGTTTTACAATAAATGCAATTAGATTCATCAAGAAACTGTGAATTGCACTCAATATCCTTTTTTAAAAAGAAAAGAAAAGAAGTATGTTCCATTTGGAAACCCAATCTATTTCACTCATAGCTGGACAGACTTATTTGAAAAAAAAAGCCGCTCTGACACTCAGAAAAAGGATCTTTTACAATGAGAGAAGTTCTCTGGTAGTGAGAAGAGGGTGTGATAAATGCAAAAAAAACCCCAAGTGTTCTTATGTTCATCCATGTGTTATTGAGAGGGTATGGGGATATCAGAAAGTGGTCCATCAAAATAGTCTCTTAGATGAAGATTCAGCCATTTGGGTTTGCTTTCGTGTTTGACAATTTTTGGAACATGCATGTATGCATTCCTTGCATATAGGGTTGTCTGGTCTTACCTGGATGCTCCAGTTTAAAATCCTGGATCTTCTGTTCCTGGACCAAGAAGTGACATCATAATGCCAAGCTCCTCATGCAGGGGACGCTCTAGCGTTTGCCCAAAAAAACCCTCTATGGTCACCATAGAGTTTTTAGCCAAATGCTAGAGCATCCCTCTCATGATGTGCCTGGCACAATGCTGTCACCACTGTGTGATGTCATTACACTGATTACGCTGGTTGTGGCAGGGTTCTTTAGGGGCAGTGCAGATTGGGGGCCCTGAAATTGGGGGAAACCCTGCCCCCATTGGGGGGATGGCAACCCTACTGGCATATAACTGATCGGCCTTCAGGGTGAGAGTTTTGGGGATTTCAAAGGAGCCCAACGGGGGGTGGGGTAAGGTAGCCATTCCTCAATGTAATTAGGCGCTATTCTATGGGTATAGTCCACCTAATAGTCAGCATATTCTAATGCAATCTTATGAGGGTCAGAATTGTGAGTGGTAACGATGAAAGGCATTTGTAACTGGGAACGGATTTACTTTGGCACAGTGGAATATAATTTAATGGTTTGGCTTCATTTAATTGTGTTGAGAAATTGGAACACCACATGGAGTTTGTACATGACGCAGTTCCATTGCACAGAACGGAAATCTTCCTTGGGGAATAGACAATTCCTTGGTGTTTTGCCACATTTGAAAATCACAAATAACACCCACCAAGGGAAGGCCATCCACAATTCACAACTACATGTGCTCAGAACTGTATGGTACATTCATCAAAGTACAAAGATGGGTTAGTGGTCATAACCCAATAGAATGTATAGACACATATCCAACAGATTGCTCATAACAATTAAGCATTATTTACAAAAAGAACGTATTCAAAACCAACCGTAGGCTCCTCAGTTACTTCTTGTTTGGAGGTCTATGGACACTATTTATGTACGGAATTACAGAGGAGCCTACGGTTGGTTTTGAACATGTTCTTTTTGTAAATAATGCTTAATTGTTATGAGCAATCTGTTGGATATGTGTCTATACATTCTATTGGGTTATGACCACTAACCCATCTTTGTACTTTAATGAATGTACCATACAGTTTTCAGCATATATAGTTGTGAATTGTGGATGGTCTTCCCTTGGTGGGTATTATTTGTGGCTGTACTTGTACACTAAGGGTTCCCTGTTGTCTTTGGCATTATCTGTATTTGAAAATCACAGCTTTACTCTTCTTCAACGTGTATTGAGGATATGGGTGTGAATGACTTACAGGATGAGAAACTGAATCCCTTGGGGCAAAAAGGAAAAACCAACATGAATTGTGTCCATGGTGGAAAGTGGAGGGGAATGAAAAGAATACGGGTAGAGACGGGAGTTTCCACAAAATTTCACTGATAGCAAAATGCTGAGGGGGACTTGGGAGCTTTTTCTCATATAAAACATGCAAGGAGTTTCAAAGGTTCAAAGAGTCTCAGTAAAGGGCAAACTATACGTTACATTTTGTAATGACTTGGATCCCGGTTCCCTGGACCTAACTCGCTTTCCCTGCAGCCATTCAGAAGCTTCAAGGAACATCATTTTGAAACCCTGTGGGGGGCCAATTCACCTCAAGACTATGATGTGGAGGGAGGAAATGTTTCTTTCTTGCCCCCCCGCACCATATTCATGAGCTGAAACAGCCCGTCGGGAGTTCTTTGCATAACTCTGCAGTGACATACTGCAGCCCTGGATCCCATTGGGCCCCAACAGGATTTCAGAATTATGTTTCTATCAATTGCTGGGTAGCTTCAGGGAAAGCTAGCTTGGGTTCAGGGAATCTGGACCTAAGTTGTTAAAAAATGTAATGTCTTGTTTGTTTCTTTCCTTGTGGATTATCACATCCTCAGTTAGGATGAACAAAGCTCTGAGAATGCTGTTAGACATACGGAACGGCTTTTAATGCAGTTAGAAGTTACAGGGAAGCTTTGCAGTTGCAGAATTTAGTAGCAACTGAGGCCTGGAGACCAAGCCCTATGAGGAAAGGTGGAGGGGCTTGGCTAGAGATTCCAGCCGCCAGTGGGGGCAGGGGGTCCCCCGATTTGGCAGGCTTCTTTCCGACACTGGCCAGCCCCGCCCACAAATGCACGCTCTCTCAACCAACTTCAGGGTAAACCAGAAGTGTGTCTCCAATCATGTGATGACATTGGTTCTAATTAAATCAAATGAGTTTTTGGCTAAACCTGAGGAAGAACTTCCTGACAATTAGAGCGGTTGTGGAACCGGCTTCCTCGGGAGGTGGTGGGCTCTCCTTCTTTGGAGGTTTTCAAACAGAGGCTAGATAACCATCTGACAGCAATGCTGATTCTGTGGCTTTAGGCAAATCATGAGAGGGAGGGCAGGAAGGGCTGCCTTAGTGCTTAGTTCTTGTGGCCCTTTCCTTTTATGAGGAGAGCCACAGAGGACACCCACAGAGATGGTTCACACTCTTGAGTCATAGTCTCCTCTGTAGACGAAATATCTGGAACAAGGCCTCATGCAAGGATGATGAAGATTGGAAAGGCAGCACTCTGAAATGTGCTGGAAACTAATTGATAACCTGAAATGCATTACAATTTGTTGTCTGCAGCTAACCTCCATCTGTCCTTCATGCCTGGGGAATAGTTTGGCTAAAGAAGTCCTCTAGTGCCATGATGGTAGAAGAGGGTATGCACAATCCTCCTCTCAGAATGCCATGAATCTGCCACACCATTAGGGTTGCCAGCTATGGGCTGGGAAATTCCTGGAGATTTGGGGGCAGATCCTGGGAAGGGTGGGGTTTGCAAAGGGGAGGGAGCTCACCAGGGTATAGTTACATAGAGCAGGGGTGTCAAACATGCGGCCCGGGGGCCAGATTAGGCCCCCGGAGGGCTTCTATCAGGCCCGCAGTGGAACTGGCCGTCTTCTGCTGCTTCTTCCAGTTCTGCTGCTGCTGCATCATCGTAGGTTAGCACCTTACAGATACACACCTGAACAGCATACTCATGATGCAACAGCACAGACATTTTGGTAATTCAGAGCAAGAGGTGTCAGTTATCAGACACTGTTAAATAAACAAAATATTGCTAATGTTTTAAGCATGTTTTTTTTTAATTTTAAGTAAAAAAAAAACCCTTTGTGTTTGTGTCCTTTATAAAGTTTATATCTCCGTTATCCAGCATTACATTTTATGACACACATGGCCCGGTCCAACAAGGTCTCATTTATATCAGATCTGGCCCTCATAACAAATGAGTTTGACACCCTTGACATAGAGTCTACCCAACAAAGCAGCCATTTTCTCCAGGGGAACTAATGTCTCTCATCTGGAGACTAGTTGTAATTCTGGGATATAGAGTCAGTCTTTAGCAATGATATGATGCCACTTTGTGATGTGACTGTGAAGTCATGTCCTGTGATATCACTACCAGGTCAAATGATGGCACTCTGTAACACCACTTCCAGGTCACGTTGAAGCCCCTCCCATTCCTCTGAAGTCACTTCCTACTCCAAAAAATCAAGTTTGAATATCCTGCTTTATATCAGTCCCCTCGACCCACTGACCAATATTTTGATTGATTTTCTGGGAGAGGTCTCAGACCAATAGGGCTGCTCTCCCCAAACCAGTAAACTGATACTCTATTTTCATGTCAGTTCACAAAAATCTCCGTACAAATAGAAAGCTAGCACATCTGGAAACAAGGAAACCCCCCCCCATCTTACTGATCTAGTTTTGCAGTTGTGGGGCTTTCCATAGGGGAGGACTCCATGGTATGATTCTCCATGTTCCTTCCCCCGCAGTCTATTCTTTAGGCCCGTCCATCCGCATTCCCCTGCATGAGTGATCCTGATCCTGCCTGGTGGGGTGTCTGCCCCCACAACTGCTGAGTCTCCCCTTGTTCAGCCTCTCCCAAAAGCATGTTCCAGTGAAATCAGTAGAACGGATTTTTCAATAAGGTAATAGCTATTTAGAGAATGACCTGCTGGGTTTCAATATAATCAGAAATCTCACGCAAAGCCACCAATCCCAATTCAGTAGGATGCAAAGCCGAGTGAGCCAGGGACCTACGTGAGCTGAACTTTGGGTCGAATTGGGGTGTTAATCTGCCAGTAGCAAACGCACTTGCATATTTGTCAGATATACATTGGTTGTATTAAGAGTAGGGTTGCCAAATCGTTCTTACCTCGCGGCTGGGGGCTCCCGTTCGGTGTCTTGAGCGCGCGCTATATTTTCCCCTCAAATGGCTGTGGCCCCGCCCCCAGCGTGCCCGGCGTCATCACGTCACATCTGGGTGACATGCACGCCGGGGTGGGGTTTTCCCCGAGGCCCGATTCCGCGGCGGCGGAAATCGGGCCTCCAAAGCGGGGGGAAATCCGCCCCCCCCGGGGGGAATTGGCAGCCCCAATTAAGAGTTTAAAATTGTGATTCTGTGCTTACTTCCCTGAGAGTAAGTCCCGTTGAATATAATGGAGTTTGGTTCTGAGTGGACGTGCATAGGGTTGTGCTGTCAGATGGTCTCCTCCACCCCAGCCCTCTTGCTTCAACTCCTTGTCATACTAGGAGGCCTTGCTGAAGCCCCCCCCTTCCAAATAGGGCTGCCAGGCCCCCCGGGGGGCAGGGGTTTGCCCGCTCTAGAGTCCCCCAACCTGCTGGCCCGGATCCAACCGCCGGGGGAACCCCGCCCCCAAAGTGCCAGAATTGGGCCAACGTGCCCGGCGTGATGATGTCACACGGAGGTGATGTCATCGTGCTGGGCATGTCGGCGGCGGACACTCTAGCATTCAGCATTAAAACTCTATGGTACCATAGAGTTTTGAAGCTGAACGCTAGAGCATCCCTCGATGGCATGCCCGGTGTGATGGCCCTACTTCCAAATCATGCTCAGCTCCTCCTGCCACATGCACAGCCACAGCTGGTGGGGCCACAGCAGCCTCTTGGCTGGGGAAGAACATACAAAGTGTAAAAAAAAAGACCAGGGGTCCATTTAGTCCAGCACACTGGTTCAGAGAGCAGCGAACCTGGAGGACCAAACAAACAGGCCATGGACATCAACCCCCCCACACACACACCTCCACCAAAGCTGCCTTCTAGCATTAAGAGGCATTCCGATGTTTCCTGCCTTTGTATATGGAGGCTCCTGTTAATCACCATAGCTAGCAGCCATTGGGGGACCTCTCCTCTACAAATCTGTCTAAGCTCCGTTTACACATTTTACACATCTCATCAAATCTGCTTGTTTATGCAATGCCCAAGACAGGATAAAATTGGATGGGCAAAAGGAAACGCTACTTTACACACAGAGAGATTCGCTGCCAGAGGATGTAGTGATGGCCACAGGAGTAAGCAGCTTGAAAAGGGATTAGATAGATTCATGGAGGATGAGTCTAGCAATGGCTAGTAGCTATGGTGACTGAGGGGAACCTCCACATTAGGAGGCACTAAACCTCTGAAGCCCAGTGCCAGGAGACAACATCAGGGAAAGGCTTCTGTCTCTATGCCCCATTGTTGGCCCTTCAGAGGAACTGGTTGGCCACTGTGTGAGACAGGAGGCTGGACTAGATGGACCCTCACTGGACTAATCCAGCAGGAGCCTTCTGATGTTCTTCTCAGGGGAAGGCCTCAGCCTCTCTGCCCTCTTTGTTTGGCCTTCCAGATGAACTGATTGGCCACTGTGTAAGATAGGATGCTCAACTAGATGGACCACTTGTCTGATCCAGCAGGGTTCTTCTGATGTTCTTATAAACCTTTGAGTCCCAGAGCCAGGAGGCCACATCAAGGGAAGGCCTCAGCCTCTTTGCCCTGTTGTTGGCCTTCCAGAGGAACTGGTTGGCTGCTGTGTGAGACAGGATGCTGAACTAGATGGACCCTCACTGGTCTGATCCAGCAGGGCTCTTCTGATATTCTTACAAACCTTTGAGTCCCAGAGCCAGGAGGCCACATCAGGGGAAGGCCTCAGCCTCTCTGCCCTCTTTGTTTGGCCTTCCAGAGGAACTGGTTGGCTGCTGTGTGAGACAGGATGCTGGACTAGATGGACCACTGGCCTGATCCAGCAGGGCTGTTCTGATGATCTGATGTTCTTAACACTCCTCACCTTACAAATCTATGTGCTGCTTTCGAATCCCCATCTGAATTCCATATTGATCACTACTTACAACACCTGATGCCCCCATTTCTTTCCTCCTTGTGTGCCTCTGTACCACCCCCTGTGGCTCACAGCGGTCTCCAAACGTTCAGTTCTGTATTTTTTGCATGGAATGTTAAGGAGCCAGCAACAGCAGAAGTATACCACTGAGAGGTGACAGACAAAAATAATCCCGCCAGTTGATGTAGTGAGCTAACAGTACAGAAAATATTCTCTAAATAAAAAAAGAGGTGAAGGCATTTGCCACATCCTTCAGTGAATGGGTCATTGCTTTTCATATCCTGTAAGCTAAACAACACAACTATTCAGTGCACAAAGTTTAAGATTTTACAATGTTTCAATAGCTTGGCTTAGAATTTATTACGACAACAGCAAGATTCAGGGAAACTGCATAATTCACTATGGGTGCAATCAGACGGGCTTCTTGATCCAATGCCATCACTTCTCCCTACCAGATTTAATGTAATGTGCACATCCAGACAGCAACATCTGTCTTCCATTCCCCAGTCATCGCCCCCCACCCATCCTCACCCCTGACCTTCCTGACACTGAAGATAGTCTGCCATTTATAGATCAAATTGTTCTCACCTTGCATTTCCAGTCACCTGATATCTTTGTTGCATGCTCAAGCTGTTTGGGAGGTCCACGGCTTCTGCTGCCTGACTGCCATTTCCCCCCACAGTTAGCAATATGTGCATAACTGCATGCTCACCCCTGGCGAATAAGCAGTCCTGCAATTGCAGTTTTGTTTTGTTTTGTTTTTTTAAAAAGAAGAAGCTGACCATCCATTCAGTGGTGACTGTACAGCTGTAGTCTGATCAGTCAACTGTGGGGTGAGGCAGGATTAGGGTGGTGTGTCTGGTCAAAACTCTCCAGAACAAATAGTTTTGGAGAAATTACAGGTGTGGCCAGACCGTGCCAAGCCTGTCATGTGACCGCAGCCTTAATCATATCCATATAGAAAACACAACAGATTTTATTTAATTTAACCTCATGAATACAGAAGTCTGCCTTTTTGTTCAGTCACACAGTCGAGTCCGACTCTTCGCGACTCCATGGACCACATCACACCAGGCCCTCCTGTCTTCCATCGTGCTCCTGAGTTTGCTTAATTTCATGTTTGTTGCCTTGATAACACTGCCTAACCATCTCATCCTTTGCCGTCCCCGTCTTCTTTGACCTTCAATCTTTCCCAGCATCAGGGTCTTCTCCAGTGAGTGCTCCCTTCTCATTGGGTGGCCAAAGTATTTGAGCTTCAGCTTCACTATCTGGCCTTCCAGGGAAAAGTCAAGGTTGATTTCTTTTAGGTTTGATTTAGGATTTAGTCTGCCTTATACTAAAATAAATAATCGTATTGGCCTTGTGTATGGTATAGCCAGGAGATCCTAGCATTGTCTGGCAGCCTGAAGCATTAGCTCTTTTTTCAGTAACAGTGCAATCCTGTTTGGAGTTACTGCAGTCTAAATCCACTTAAATCAATGGGTTTACATTGGAGTAACTCTGTTCAGAATTACACTGTAAATCAACTAGTTTTGACCTTCTCAAAGTAACTCAAGATTACCGTCACTGGAGATTTTGGGCACACAAATCCAGTTGACTGAAACATCAAGTTTAAATAAATACCCATAATTAGAAATTTATCTTACGCTTCTATAATCAGTTTATAGATGTTTGAAACCATAATCTGACTATATTATCTTTGACATAATTTTGTATTTTTTTATTAGCCTAGGGAAAACAATAACCTTTGATTTTTTTTAATGAGTGTTCGGGATATTTTCTTTAATCTAACAACTGAAGATATAGAACCCGGGAATCTCTGGCTTTGCATATCTCACATTCTTATTTTTATATAAAACAGTCCCTTTTACTATTCCTCTTATAGATAAGGCCGGCTGTCAAATATTCAGCAAAACTCATATTTACACAGACATCAATATGCACTTAAGCGGCAACAAAAGACATGAGATTTCTCGTATATTTATCATTATTTGATTATGAGGAAAGCTAGCTCTGATCAATATATTGCCAAAAGTAACATCCTCCAATGAACCGTTATAATGGGCAAAGAACCAAAGTTCATTGGGTATACAATCAGAAAACATTTCTGGGCTGCTTACTTTCAGCACTCTCCAAATACTAACAAATCTTTTTAAAGAAACAATCTGAAGTGTTTGTGCTGGAAAAAAGAGAAGAGAAGAAGAGATTGGATTTATCCCCCGCCCTTCACTACCCAAAGGTGTCTCAGAGCAGCTTACAAACTCCTTTCCCTTCCCCTCCCCACAACAGACACCCTGTGAGGCAGGTGGAGCTGAGAGAGCTCTGACAGAAACTGCTCTTTTTCAAGAACAACTCTTGTCAGAACTATGGCTTGCCAAAGGTCATCCAGCCAGGTGCAAGTGGAGGAGTGGGGAATCAAACCCGGTTCTCCCAGAGTAGAGTCCGCGCACTTAACCACTACACCAAACTGGCTTCAATTCCCCCCCTACTTTTAAACATACTCCATAATCCTGAAGCCACACAAACAAAGCTATATTAAGACCTGGGGGGTCTGGGGGGGCACTGTTTGATAGTGGAAGAATTGGTCTTTGGTTTAATGTTGCCCACCTTCAGGTGGCGGATGGGCGATCTCCTGAGATTACAACTGATCCACAGAATACAGAGATCAGGTCCCTGGGAGAAAATGGCTCCTGTGGAAGGTGGATTCTATGGCATTTTACCCCACTGAGGTCTCTCCCATCCTCGACCCCCACCTCCCTCATCCTCCACCCTTAAAAATCTCCGGGCATTTCCAACCTGAAGCTGGCAACTCTACATTTAAATCCTCAATACGGGGGGGGGGGGGGGGAATAGAATTTATGTTTT
>NW_015165883.1:132400-136941 GCF_001447785.1 Gekko japonicus
ACCTCTCCATTTAAAACCTCAAAAGGGGGGGGGGGGGGGGGGTTACACTATTTCACTAGCTAGAGAATAAGGTGATATGTGTAAACTTGAGATAACTGCCGCTGCCACACAGAGAGGGAAACCAGAGGGAAATGGGATCCTTAGCGGACTGTCACTGTTAAGTCGCTCGCTTAACAAAGTAGTCGGAGAGTGATTCAGAAAAGATTCAGCTTTATTCCACAACTCGAACACACCTCCAACACAGATCAACTGATAGCCAGAACAGCTTTTACATTGCAGCTGTCCTGCTTTTAAACTCTCCTGGCTAATGTAGCCATGCCTACTGTACATTTACCAACCAATAAGGTTGCATACATAAGGACCAATCACGGACATTCCGGCTCAGGGAGCTTGTTGATAGCGATTGGTTAGGTGCTTCCTGGGCTAGCAATGTGATTGGATGTATTTAGATCCTAGCCCAGGACGAAGCCTTACATGGCATTTCAATTAGATGTTTTCACCACACCTTATGCATTCAATGGCAGCTTATTGAATACATTACAGTCACAATCTTCTGCCATCTCTCCCTCCATCTCTATTCCCCCCCACCCAAACTGAGACATGGCTCACTCCTGTTGACTTGGAAGTGATGAGTTGGAAACCCAGGGGTCATTTCCTGCAGGAGCGCACAGGAGCGGAGCTCTGGCAGTAAAGAACCCAGGGGGCGGGCACATGCAACAAGCCCCGCCCCCTGCTCCCAGCAGCCCCAGGCCATGAGCAGCAAGAAGCAGCAAGGTAAGTTGCAGTGGGTGTTGCCTTCCGACACACTTCCAGTGACGTCAGGGGGTGTGGCATATGCAAATAAGTTATGCTAATGAGCTCCTGCACCTCTTTTTCTATGAAATGACCCCTGGTTGGAAACCAATTTTAACTCCACACAGAAAGCATCTGCTTTCCAAAATGCACTTAGAGGGGGAGAGGAGCTCCGATCCCCCTCTTTGCTAAAGAGGAAGAGTGGAAAGAAACGGAAGGCCTTCCTTTCGTCCTGGGGATTTCTTCCAATCGTCTCTAGAGAGAGAACAAATCTCACATATCTCCAAAAACTGGGTGAGTGAGCGACAATGTGGCAAATGAAGTACAGTGTTGGTAAAATCCCAACAAAAAAAATCCCAACTTTAAGTCTAGGCTAATGAGGTCTTTGGCCACTTTGGCCACTTTGGCCACTAAATGAGAAGGGAGCACTCACTGGAGAAGACCTTGATGCTGGGAAAGATTGAAGGTCAAAGAAGACGGGGACGGCAAAGGATGAGATGGTTGGACAGTGTCATCGATGCAACGAACATGAAACTGAGCAAACTTCAGAGGACAGCGGAAGACAGGAGGGCCTGGCGGGATCTAGTCCATGGGGTCGCGAAGAGTCGGACTCGACTGTGCGACTGAACAACAACAATGAGGTCTGAATTTGCTGAGATTAAGAGGGGGAAAGATCTTGGGACTATAGTGGAGGCCAGATAATGAAACTGAAGCTCAAATACTTTGGCCACCCAATGAGAAGGGAGCACTCACTGGAGAAGACCCTGATGCTGGGAAAGACTGAAGGTCAAAGAAGACGGGGACAGCCAAGGATGAGATGGTTAGACAGTGTCATAGATGCAACGAACACGAAATTGAGAAGACTCCATAGGACAGCGGAAGACAGGAGGGCCTGGCGTGATGTGGTCCAGGGGGACTAATCGGTGCGACTGAAGAAACTCATTAGCATAACTCATTTGCATATGCCACGCCCCCTGACATCACCGGAAGTGACAGAAGGCCACACCCCCTGACATCACCGGAAGTGTGTCAGAAGGCCCGGCTACTTACCCTCCTGCTTCATCCTCATTCCCAAACGGAATGAGGATCGAAGCAGAGGGCGGGGTAAAGAAGGGGGCGGGGCTTCACCACGTGACCACCCCGCCCCCTAGAGGTTCTCTTCCGGAGCTCCGTACCTGAGAGCTCCCCCCCGACTAGAGCCCTGGATGCAACGAACATGAAATTGAGCCAACTTCGGAGGACAGCGGAAGACAGGAAGGCCTGGTGGTATCTGGTCCATGGGGTCGCGAAGAGTCGGACTCGACTGTGCGACTGAACAACAAAAAAGCTCAATGACAGTGTCAATCCAGTGTGATGCAGTGGTGAATTAGGAATTATTAGGAAAGGGATTGAGAATGAAATGGCTGATATTGTGATGCCCTTGTGGAGATCTATGGTGTAGCCTCATTTGGAATACCGTGTACAGTTCTGGTCCCTGGCTGATTTCGCACTAGAGCTGCCTCGCTGCTGCACCGCCGTTTCCCCCGGTTCTATTGGTCGATTTCATGCCCGAAGCCACACAGCTGATTTTGACCCGCGGCTTTGCCCGATTTCCCCCGCGGTTTCATGATCCTGTTTTTTGAGCCACTGTGCCTCAAAAAGGACATTGTAGAGCTGGATAAAATACAGAGAAAGGCAACCAAGAGGATGAGGGGGTTGGAGCGCCTTCCCTATGAGGAAACGCTGAAGAATCTGGGACTTTTCAGTTTACAAAAGAAATAACTAAGGGGGAGACATGAGAAAGGTTTGTAAAATTATGCATAAGGTGGAGAGAGTTGACAAAGAGAAATGTTTCTCCCTCTCCCAGAAGGTTAGAACTCGAGGGCATCTACTGAAGCTGATGGGCGGTAAATTCAGGGTGGACAAAAGGTTGCCACCTGCCAAACTACTTTACAGAGAGAGTTATTAAAATGTGGAATTCTCTGCCAGATGATGTAGTGATGGACACAGGAATGAAGAGCTCAAAAAGGGGATTCAGTAGATTCATGGATGATCGGTCTATCAATGACTACTAGCCATGGGGACTGAGGGGGACCTCCATGTTCAGAAGCACTAATCCTCTGAATCCCAGAGCCAGGAGGCAACCTTGGGGGAAGCCCTTGGCCTCTGTACCCAGTGCCAGGAGACAACATCAGGGGAAGGCCTCGGTCTCTATGCCCCATTGTTGGCCCTTCAGAGGAACTGGTTGGCCACTGTGTGAGACAGGAGGCTGGACTAGATGGACCCTCACTGGTCTGATCCAGCAGGGCACTTCTGATGTTCTTCTCAGGGGAAGGCCTCAGCCTCTCTGCCCTCTTTGTTTGGCCTTCCAGATGAACTGATTGGCCACTGTGTAAGATAGGAGGCTCAACTATATGGACCACTGGTCTGATCCAGCAGGGTTCTTCTGATGTTCTTACAAACCTTTAAGTCCCAGAGCCAGGAGGCCACATCAGGGGAAGGCCTCAGCCTCTATGCCCTGTTGTTGGCCTTTCAGAGGAACTGGTTGGCTACTGTGTGAGACAGGATGCTGGACTGGATGGACCACTGGTCTGATCCAGCAGGGCTCCTCTGATGTTCTTATGTGTCAGGCTGGGGTAGAGACAGAACACAGCTGCACACACACACACACACACACACACACACACATTCACAATGTGAAAGTAGGGTTGCCAGCCCCGGGTTAGGAAATACCTAAATATTTGGGGGGTGGAACCTGTAGAGGGTGGTGTTTGAGGGAACAAGGACTTCAGTGGGGTATAATGCCACAGAGTCGACCTTCCAAACGGGCCATTTTCTCCAGATGAACTGATCTATGTCACGTGGTGATCACTTGTGATCCCAGCCACCCCCTGGAGGGTCAGGCCACACAAAAATCGTTTTCACCACCGAGACTATGGAGGTAAAATCACAGAGGATTTCCATTTTCCCCCCTTCCTGCTGGCCAATTTGTGTTGGCAGACAGAGGGAATTGATGGTGGGAATTTGCCCGCCAGTACCAGGGACATAGGAGCTGCGGTGGCTCAAGTGGTTAAGACGCTGAACTGCAGGCTGTGGAAGGTCGGGAGTTCAGCAGTTCGAGACCCGAGTTGCCGCATGATGGAGTGAGCTCCTGTCTCTAGTTCCAGCTCCTGCCAACCTAGCAGTTTGAAAGCAAGAAATTGCAAGTAGATAAATAGGTACCACTTCACTGGGAAGGTAACAGCATTCCGTGCGCCTTGGTGTTGAGTCATGCCGGCCACATGACCACGGAAACGTCTTCGGACAGCGTTGGCTCTTCGGCTTTGAAACGGAGATGAGCACTGCATCCCTAGAGTCGGACTCGACTGGCTTTCGAGCAAGGGAACCTTTACCTCTACTTTACCAGGGACATGGGAACCACATTATGTTACGTAGAGATGCCTGAAACCGTCCTGAGAAATGTTGGGAATGTTATCGAAACAGTTTTTGTTTTCCTTGACTATTTCACTTGAGAAGAAACCTCCAAATTTCCTCTCGTTTCTGTTCAGGAAAAAAAATATATGGCATGCAATTTCACACATGCAAATAATGCAGATTCAATCCACTTCAGCGACCATTTGCAATTGGATTTTTCACACAGTAAAACCCAGTTGCAAATTGCATTGAAAGTGGGTGGAAAGTGCATTATGGAGTGTGTGTGAAGGTACCTGATGTCGACATCTCCCCAGGAATGTGCGGAAGCCCCACCCCCTTTTTGCCTTCCCTGAAAA
>NW_015165883.1:137000-138746 GCF_001447785.1 Gekko japonicus
AAATATTTGCTGACAGACCAGAATTTAATAGCTTTATAGCTGTTTCCAGGACAAGCGAGTCCTCTGCACAACTAACTCTTGGAAATGTCATATTTTGCATAAGCGTAAAGTCTGTACATGAGCGCTGTTCTATTGTACTGCATGTATTTGTCTGGAGTATGAAGGTGGGGGGGGCAAAGATGTGAACCAATTGAACACATGGGGCATAAGGAATTCAGAAATCAGACAGAACTAAGTCAAGCTGAGAATAAAACAAATTATAGATTAATGCAAACAGCAGGGAACAACAGAGAGGGTCTGTGGAGAATAATAATCAGGCATGCGAGTAGCTCAGGAAGGGGAAAGTGTATTTCGTCTCAGGGATGTTACTCTGGGCTGTCAAGGATAAATACGCCATTGTGACTTCACGGCGCTCAGCGCTGTCTTAAGTCACCGCCGTTTCTTACGTCTGGCTCTAATGTGACCTGATTCATGGACTCCCGAGTAAGACAAGAAAGTACATTACAAACGAAACTGAATTGCGGAGGAGGACGCTTGAAAGACACCTCCGTTATAACCCCTAAAGAAAAGGGGGGGGGAGAGGGGTTATGCATGGCACAATGAGAAAATAAACGGGGATGGCATTAAAGAAACAGTGGGGTGATAGAACGGTAGCCCAATGGCATCTTAAAGACTAAGGACATGTCTTCCAGCATAGCAGTTGTGCTGCTATTGTGTGGAGGGGGATGTGGGGGGGGGACCCTTGCAAATGTAAATTGGATGCTCATATATAAGGCCACAGAGTCCACCCTCCAAAGCAGCCATTTTCTCCAGGGGAGCTGATCTTGCTTATCTGGAGATCAATTGTAATAGTGGGAGATCACAAGGTGCCACCCAGAGGTTGTCAACCCGACTGCCAGCCTGTGACCTTGGTAGTGAGTCACACAGATCAACTAAAGGTAAAGCTAAAGGTTCCCTTGCTCGAAAACCAGTCGAGTCCGACTCTAGGGTTGCGGTGCTCATCTCCATTTCAAAGCTGAAGAGCCAGCGCTGTCCGAAGACATTTCCGTGGTCACGTGGCCGGCATGACTAAACACCAAGGCGCACGGAACGCTGTTACCTTCCCACCGAAGCGGTACCTATTTATCTCCTTGCAATTTCTTGCTTTCGAACTCCTAGGTTGGCAGGAGTTGGAACTAGAGACGGGAGCTCACTCTGGAATTAGCCGTTTATATCCAATTGAATTTGTCTGAAGAAAAAGCACAAGATCTTTCTACTTCTTTCTCCGTTGTCTTATTTCAAATGGAATGTCTTTTAAAACTCTGATGGCATTCTCTCCCACTTTCAGGGATATTCCAGAAACTGCTTTCAGGATTGCGTCCCTCACATGCCTCTTCGAGAATCTTACGATAATTTCCCCAGGCAGATTATTTTTCTTTATATAGCCTGAATATGATCTGGGGTTTCCAGATTCCACCTGTGCACTGGCACAGGATGAGGGGGTAGGGTTGCCAGACCCAGGTTTGGAATCTCCTAGAAATTTGGGGAGGGAGTCTGGAGAAGACAGGGAGTCCAACCTCCAAAGCATCCTCTTTCTCTAAGGCAACTGATCTCTGTCGTTTGGAGGTGAGCTATAATTCCGGGGGATCCTCTGGTCCAGTCTGGAGGTTGGCATCCCTACAATTCCTGTGTGATCGCATGTGAGCCATACTTTTCATCTATGCCTAAATACTTCAAGTCATACGTTAGTTCACAAGCTGAACACGT
>NW_015165883.1:138994-147671 GCF_001447785.1 Gekko japonicus
CCCGTTCCTGCCCAAAAATAGCCCTGACTGTGATGACAAAAAGAAGAAGAGAATAAACTAGCTTCCAACAGAGGAAAACTTTATATTTCGTTATCTGGAAGTAGCCATGGGCTGGGAAAACCCTGGAGAATTTGGAAGTGGGGCCTGGGGAGGGTGAAGTTGGGGGAGAGGAGGGACCTGAGCAGAGTATAATGCCACAAATCTGGCCTCCAAAGCAGCCATTTTATCCAGGGAAACTGACCTTGGCTGTCTGGAGATCCTTTGTAATAGCAGGAGATCTTCAGGTCCCACCTGGAGGCTGGCAACCCTAGGGCACAGAATTTTAGCAATGGTCCCCTAAAACATTCATCCACACCCATTCTTCATTCTCCCCCCCATGCCATTGTGGAGGGGGAGCGTGGAAATGGGAGCCAATGATTAGTTAAGGTGTCAGGGATCCAGGGATCCAGAGCAAGGCCGACATGTCTCGTAAGGCACATTCTGTAACTCTGGACAACCTGTGAGATGTCTATCCATGTCTAAGGCATGCATTGTTATTACTTATCTTATGGCAGAGTTACACACAGGAAGCATATAATAATACAAAATACGTTGATACAACGGGTTGATACAATGAGCATGCTGTTGATACAATGGGTATGCAGACCAAATTGGCCAATCCCCCTAAATGCTAATATATAAATTGTCAGTCCACTCAATCACAGCTGGAGAAAGTTCAAAGAACTCCATCACATCTCCTGGGAAAGCACAACACACACATTCCTGTGAATTATAGGAAATAGTTTGGCAGGCTGTACCACAATTGCTTTCAGGTATTTTGCCCCAGTTTGGTGTAGTGGTTAAGTGTGCAGACTCTAATCTGGGAGAACGGGGTTTGATTCCCCACTCCTCCACCTGCACCTGATGATGTGACCTTGTGTCAGTCACAAGCTCTGGCACAGCTGTCCTTGAAAAAGAGCAGTTTGGGTCAGAGTTCTCTCAGCCCCACCCACCTCACAGGGTGTCTGTTGTGGGGAGGGGAAGGGAAAGGAGTTTGTAAGCTGCTCTGAGACTCTAAGTGAAGAGCAGGGTATAAATCCAATCTCCTCCTCCTCCTCCTCCTCTTCTTCCTCTTCCTCTTCTTCTTATTCTTCCTCTTCTTCTTCTTCCTCTTCTTCTTCTTCCTCTTCTTCTTCATCAACAACATGTCTGTACAACTACCAAAGCCTAGTCATATTCTATTAGCCATCTTCCATACGTTACATGGCAAGTCAAATCCTGCGGGCCTCTCGTTGGTGTTCATGAGGTTATGGATATCGGGGGGAAGAGATTGCACCCATGTTTGCAACCATTCATTCCCTAGATTGTAATTTTGTGATTGTAGGATTTGTGCAGATTTTATTGCTGGGTGTCAGGATCTCAGTTTGGATAGGCCTGCATCAGCCATGTCTTTGTGGATAGGCAACTCTCTGTTTTCAATGATCTTTCTATATTCATGAAGAGCATCTTGTCTTCGGACTAGGCTTTCCTACTGGAATGCCTGAAATCCAAATTCATATTTGCCTCAGTCCATTTTTGTCTACATGCAGCATCAAGTTCATGGAGTATTTCATCTGCTACTTCTGAGTCTTTGCTGTCAAGGAAATTTTGATACAGCCTCTCACTCTAAGGGATTGTAAAGTGCTCTGAGACTCCTTCGTGTAGTGAAGGGAGGGGTATAAATCCAATCTGTTCTTCTCTTCTTCTGTTTTCAGTGATCTTTAAATATTCACGAAGAAGAGCATCTTGTCTTTGGAGATGCGGGGGGAGCGATGTGGCACAATATGGATAGCCAATAGGTTGGAGTAGGTTTAATACATCTAGTGATGGTTCTCATTGTTATATTAAGTTGGATATCAAGATTGTGGACATTGGGGCTGTTGAGCCACACTGAAGCACCATATTCAGCAGAACTACACACCAGTCTCAAAGCTGAGCATCTGAGTGTTGTAGCAGACACACCCCAAGTTGTACCACATAATTTTTGGAGATGTTGTTCGGCATGCATATTTTCACTTCTGCATTGGCAAGATGGTGTTTATAGCTCAAGGTCCAGTCCAGAGTAATGCCAAGAGACTTAGGTGTATGTTTGTAAGTTGGGTGCCATTAAGGTAGACATTCAGTTCACGGTTGGTGAGATTGGTATTGGGATGGAAACAGGAACATTCTGCTTTCTCTGGACTTCAGATAAGCCACCAATTATGGTAGTAGTCAGCCAAAATTCTGAGGTCCCTAGTCAGTATTTCCTCAGTCCTTTCCGTTGATTTGTGCCTTACTGCAATCACCATGTCATTGGCATACACAAACTTCCTGGATATCATCTTGGAAACATCATAGATGTATGAGAACAAGAGCAAGGATTGAGCCCTTGGGTAGACCATTATTCAGTTTCTTCTGCTTGCTGATTGACTGACCCATAATTACTTGAAAAGTTCTATCACTCAGCATGCTATTTAGGAGTCGAAATAATGTTCTGCAGGGGAAAACTTGCAAAAACATGTACAGAAGACCATCCTTCCAGACTGTGTCATAAGCAGCAGTCAGATCAATGAGAACTGTTGATGTCTTAAGACACTTCTGATACCCTGCCTCAATAAAAGTTGTTCAGCTAAGAACCTGGTCTTCACAACGACAACAGGCTCTAAATTCTGCTTGCTCTACAGGAACATGTTCATTAATTTTGTCACTGATTCTGTTCAGGATTATCCTCTCAAGGAGTTTATAATGGGAGCTCAGAAGGGAAATTGGTTTGTAACTTTCCACCAGATGTTTTGGTTTTTCAGGTTTAAGAATAGCAACTATCTTTGCTTCCTTGAATTACCCTGGGAGTCTTCCTGCTCTCATGATCTCAGTGAGAAACTTTGCAAGCCACTTCTTAGTGAACATTGAGCCACTGTTGATCAGCAATTAATTATGGATGCTGTCAAAGCCTGGTGCCTTTCTGTTCTTAATGTCCTTCGGTGCCTTTGAAATCTCATCAGCACTGAAAGCCCCTGCTAGCTCACAGTCTTTAGGGCAGGTGTGTTTCAACACCTGGTGTTCTTCTTCAATCAGCTACCGGTTTTGATGTTACCTCCAGATTTCCTCAGAGAACATTTGGGCTTCCACCTAATTCCCCCCCCCAAAACAGGCTTCCAGATTTCCTATGGAATACCTGAAATCCAAAGTTGCATTTGCTTCAGTCCATTTTTGTCTGTGTGCAGCATCAAGTTCATGGAGTAGTTCATCTGCTACTTCTGGGTCTTTGCTGTCAAGGAAATTTTGATACAGCCTCTTGTTCTGATTGCTCCAGTCTGGAATATATTCTTTATGATATCCTTGAAGAATGTGCATTTTGGCCATAGATATAACAGCTCCAATGAATTGGCGGTAGTTTTTATGTGTTGGAGTACCCATCCAAGACACCTATCCAGATCTTCACTGAAACCTTTCCAGTTTGCCCTCTTAAAGTTCCATCATGGTCTTGGAAAAGACCTGATTACTGGCATTTGGGTTCCTAGCTCATAGATTACAGGATGATACTGACTGTGTAGGAAAGCCTCAAGGACATGCCTGGATATAGACAAGGGCTTTCTCCAGTCAGATGAAGCAAATGTTAAATCAGTGTTGGCCTCTGTGTTCCATGCCGCTGATCTGAAGGTGCCTTTGTCTTTAGCGTTGAAAATGAGATACAAGCCATGTTCTACATCCCAGTTGACAAGTGCCTTGCTGTTCTTATCATTAACCGTGCATCTCCAATTTCCATGGTGGCTGTTAAAGTCACCAGTGTATACAGAAGGATGAGGGTAGGTTGATAGGTCTTGGGCTGGCCATGAAACTGCAGGAAGTTTGTAAACATTGATGACATGAGCTTCCCAAGCAAGTACTATGATTGTGTGGATGTAATTGTGGACGTTGGTCAATGCTAGCTTCACATTTTTGATGTTGCTTTGGGCATAAGTCGGTATGCCATAGGTATGATGTTATGTGATGCCAATAACATCATATCCCACAATTTGTTTCTCTATGGCAGGCTTGATTTTCATTATCAAGATGAGTTTCTTGAACAAGAGCTAAATCTATCATTTTGGCCAGTAAGATTCACAGCAAACATTGGCATTTAGACTTGCTTATACCCTCAATATTCATTTGGCAGAGTTGGATTCAGTCTCCTGTCCCCCTTGTCAAGTAGTCCAAAGAAAGACTGTTTGCTTGGTTGATTGTCTCCATGTGTGTAGTGTAGTCGGGAGGTCCAATGATTGTCTAGCAGCCAGAAGTTCTAATTGTTTTTTATATATATAAATTTATTTTCATTTTCAATCAAAAATGTTTTCGTTTAAACAGTTATGCATTTCTTTGAATAAGATTCATATCTCTTCTTTAACATAAAATAAAATAACCTTATTTTACATATTTTTTGAGTCTAGTCCATCTTCTTTATCTTCAGCCAATCCTAAATTACTTTCCATCTTTTCCAAAATAGCTCCTCTGGTTTATTTTGCAATATTATACTTAGTTTATCCATTTCTGCTACTTCTAATATCTTATATTTAAGCTCTTTTATAGAAGGCATGAGTTTTGATGTCCAACATTTTGCAATAAGTATTCTAGCTGCTGTTAGAATATAAACTATTATATAGGTAAAATCTTTTGTTTTATCCGGTATCATGTTAAGTAGATAGATCTCTGGTGTTAAAAGGGATGTTTATTTTTAGGATATCTAAGCATATCTTATGGATTTTTTCCAGAAAATTTGAATTTTATCACATCTCCACCATATGTGGATATATGAGCCTACATTTCTTTTACATCTCCAGCAAATATTGGATGATCTAGGGAAGCATTTTGCTATTTTGTCAGGAGTCCAATGCCATCTATAAAATATTTTATATATGTTCTCCTTGTATGGAGTCACTCTCATATATTTAAGGGCTTTCCAAGTCGGTTTTTTTGAGGGATTAAGCCATAATATGTTGACTGCATCACCTCTCCCCCCACAATTCATCGTAACTTTTAGGTTGACTCTCATTCCAATCATGGTTGACAATCTCCCCCACACGCTTCACATCCAACACACATCTAGATTCTAGAAAGCCAGCATGGGCTGGGTGACCTTCTAAATTGCTTGCATCCATTAAACAAGTATTTGTAAATCAGTCAGTGGAAACATTTCTGTTTCATTGTTTTCATTGTTTCATCCATACCTACTTGTTTAATGGATGCGAGCGATCTAGAAGAGATCTTCAGTTCAGAAAAATCTTGTAATGAACATTGTATTTCTAGTGCTATCTTGTTTTGTTGCTTTGAGTGGGGGAAACCTGCAGCTTAATGCATATCCCTTGACAATGGATGTTGCTCAAGTGTGTATAAATTCATCCGAATACATCAAATGTTTCTACAAGATATGTGATGAAAGTTATTGTATTGTATAATTCATGTTAGAAAGTGTTTCGTAGAGAGCTGTATGATGTTTGATGGTCTGTTTTCAGTGTAATTTGGTTTATAGTGGTAACTTCAGCAAGCAGCTACTAAAAATTGAATATAGAACAGGATTCTCTGTGAATCGTTTCAGGGAGAGGTTGGGAAACCTGAATTTTATTATTATGTTACTTGGTGTAAAGCCCATTGACATGTATTCTGAAAAAACACCAAGATCTTTGAGAGCAAAGCATCATGCTGAAAACATCTCAAAGTCAGTGCTGAAGCAGTGATTGGCTCACTGGTAGAGCATCTGCTTTGCCTGCAGAAGGACCAGAGTTCAATTCCCAATGTATCCAGTAAATAAGGTAAACAACTTCTTCCTGATACACTGGAGGGCCATCACACTTTTCTTTGAAGGGGAAACCACCTGTTTTCATGAGACCTAGAAAGAGGGAAGTGGGAATCATAGGCACTGTGCGCTCTTGCAGCCTCTGTGCAGTGTGGGTGACAACCAACGCTCCCTCTAAGCTGTAGAGTCTTGTGAGCAAAAATTCTACTTTGTGAGCTCCTGGCATTAAAGTTGTTTTGTGTACACGACAAATGTGCATGCTCTGTTGGGTGCGTGTGCGCATCCATGGAGACTGGGGGGGGGGAACCCTTTTTTGCAAGGGGACGTGGGTGGGTGCTGGATGCCACCGGAAACGCAATCAGATGCCCGCCCTTGCCCCACGGTTTCCGGAAACTAGTACCTCTGAGGTACTAGTTTTTTGCTGCGCGTTTTCGGCGGGAAGCCTTGGTTGTGCCACGGAAGCGCTACACTTCCCAGATGTGCCGGTGAGATCGCGCCCGGAAAATCCGCCTGTCTTCTGTCTCTCTTGTGTGGCTAATGTTCCGTGTGACCGCAGCCTAAGAATATCTTATGGATTTTTTCGAGAAAATTTGAATTTTATCACATCTCCACCAAATGTGGATATATGATCCTACATTTCTTTTACATCTCCAGCAAATATTGGATGATCTAGGAAAACATTTTGCTATTTTGTCAGGAGTCCAATGCCATCTATAGAATAATTTATATATATTCTCCTTGTATGGAGTTGCCCTCATATATTTAAGGGCTTTCCAAATTTTTAACCATTGATCTGTTTCTGTTGTATGGCCAATCTCCTTCATCCAGACTTTCATTGATGTTTTAATGGTTTCATCTTGTAAAAAATCCTCTAACAATTTTTGTACAGCTTTTGAATTAAATTATCGCTTGATGAGAGCCATATTTTATCAATTTCATTTGGGCTATTATAAAATCCTGACTTTTTATCTGCCAGAAGTTCTCATTCTTTAGCATTATCCATGGTACACCATGAAGAGGTGAGCTAGAATTGCACCCTGAAGGCATGTGTATTTTGGGTCTGAATTCAGGGGTTAGGGTCAACCCTTCCAGAGAGCAAGATTCGTCTTCAGTAGGTGTCATTTTCCTGCCTCCAAACTGCATCTCTGGGATGTGGATAATGAGTTAAAAAGGTAAAGGTAAAGGTTCCCTTGCTCGAAAGCCAGTTGAATCCAACTCTAGGGTTGCGGTGCTCATCTCCGTTTCAAAGCCGAAGTGCCAGCACTGTCCGAAGACGTTTCTGTGGTCATGTGGCCGGCATGACTAAACACCAAGGCGCACGGAATGCTGTTACCTTCCCACCAAAGGTAACAGCATTTATCTACTTGCAATTTCTTGCTTTCGAACTGCTAGGTTGGCAGGAGCTGGGGCCAGAGATGGGAGCTCACTCCATCACACAGCACTAGGGTCTGCTGCTGGAGTATTTGCAAAGAGAAGACATTCACATGTCCCTTCAAGGAAAGAAATGCACATTTTCCCCACCAGAAGGACAGATCACACTTTTCTTTGATGGGGAAACCACCTGTTTCCATGAGACCTAGAAAGAGGGAAGGAGAAGGGGGAATCATAAGCACTGTGCGCTCTTGCAGCCTCTGTGCAGTGTGGGTGACAACCAACGCTCCCTCTAAGCTGTAGAGTCTTGTGAGCAAAAAATCTACTTTGTGAGCTCCTGGCATTAAAGTTGTGAGGGAGGGATTGGCCTGCTGCATCGATTAGTCTGCTCTGGAGCCCTCCTTCCTGAGCGAAGGCAAAAAGGTGTGAGCCGGAGGCTAAAAAACTGTGAGCTAGCTCACACCAACTCAGCTTAGAGGGAACACTGGTGACAACGTGGTGGCATGGTTAGAGGGCCAGGCTTAGGAGGAAGGGGGCACTGAAGTGGTTGCTCCCACTCGGCCGAACCTACCTCACAGGGTTGTTGTGAAGATAAAACAGGGAGGAGAGAGCCATGTGCGCTGCTCTGAACTCCCAGGAGAAAAGGGGTGTGTGTGTGAGATAAAGCAGCATTCTTTGTGATGTGAAAAATGAATGAGCACGTTTTGCCTCCGTGACGTATTGATTCGGGTGCAATAACTGCCTTCGAGCGGCACTGGCACACTGTCCTCATTTGTTTATTTTCTTCGCTGGGCCCAGTGGGGCCCCACGGTGACTTGCATAGTCCTCCACTCATCCGTGCTGTGCTCCCAACAACCCTGCGAGGTGGGTTAAGGTGAGGGATTGTGATTGGCACAAGGTCAGCCACGGAGCTTCCGCAGCAGAGGGGAGATACCGATATGGCAGCCATTTTGGGGCTACATCCAGCGTGGTGTTTCAGAATCCCAAAGATGCCCGCTGGCTCAAGAAGGCTGGGGACCCGTGCACTGCACCGTAACTCATTGGTACTTTCTTCTGAGTACTGTGCCTAGCATTAGGTAGCAGGCCCCTTTTTAAAGTAGGTAAATAAAAATAGACAACATGCCATACTCTTATTAATGTTGGCGATCAGGCCCATAGGCAGGATTTCTCAATTTGGGGGTCTCCCAGATCCTGGTCTGGCACTCTGACATGGTACCTCTGGGCACCAGGGTACCTACCAGCCCATTTCTGGACGCCTGCCGAGTGTTTTGGCCTTTAAAAAGTCAGGGGGCACTGAAACTCACACGCAGCCTCCACTTCACCCCCAAAGCATTTAAAGGGTCTCTTTAAATGCTTTGAGGGGGACGTGGAAGGGGGCCATGTGCATGCCTGGACGCCAAGCCACGGATTTGCGGCTTGGAGTGCAACTGCGCGCCGCCTCCCCCTGCTACTCCCCAAAAGTTGTGCGGCCTTCGGAGGAAGGGGCGGGACCCCAAAGTAGCTACGGGCCTGTTGGCAATGCCTCGGCCTTCCCACATG
>NW_015165883.1:147695-174937 GCF_001447785.1 Gekko japonicus
CGGCATTCCCACATGCGGGGCCCTTGGCTGCTTTTTTTAATGGTGAGGATTTGAATCCAGGCTCTATGTTTTGCGAACCCTGCATCCTCTACCGCTCCGCTAAATGACCGTCTTCAGACTGCAGTGGTTTTAATCCTCTGAAGCCTTGATATCAAGCCTGAAATAGAAGCAGGAAGCCATGAATGCGCTCTGCTTCCAGACGCCGCATGCCACTATATAAGAACAACAGGATGTGTTTCAATACAAGACAGAACGAGCATTTTATTTGCTGCCAGTGGATGGCTGGGAAGCTGCAGCCACGGCTCACACTGGGCTCCTTGGGCAGATTGTCGTGTTAGACCATTGGCAACGGGTGGAATTCTGGGACTTTTGAAAGGAGAGGTTTCCTGTCGGAAACAATGCAGACACCACTCTTAACTATTATGCATTCGCACACATCAAAGATTTAAAAACCTCAAACATTAAACATAAGCTCTTTATATAAAATATTCATGTAACATTTTGTGAGGCATTTGAAATGCAAAGCTACATGCTTCTCTACAGATCATATTCTGAGTTTACTAAATTATTTGGCTCTCGCTCATTACTGTAATGAATGCACAAGCTGGCCAGAATGTATTATGTAAAGCTTAGGACCCAGGTTTGAATCCCCAGTCTGCCAGGAAAGGTGTGGGGCCAGTCATACTCTCTCAGCCTAGCCTACCTCACAGGGCTGTTGCGAGAATAAAAATGGAGACGAGAATGATGTGGAGCCACTTGGAGTCCCCACTGGGTCAAACAATATAAATCAATACTGCACCTTGTAGTAGACGGCCAACGTCACTAGTCATGACTGATGGCCACCTACAGTCAGGGCTTTTTTTGTAGAAAAAGCCCAGCAGGAACTCATTAGCATAATAGGCCACACCCAACAGCAGGAACTCATTAGCATATTGGGCCACACCCCTGACATCACCACTCATTGGCATATTAGGCGACTCCCCCATGTTACCCCCATGTGCTCATCCAGCCACACCCACCTTTTGCTTCTTATTCTGTTTACCTTGTTTGTTGTCAAAACCCAGGGCTTTTTTGTAGCAGGAACTCCTTTGAATGTTAGGCCATACTCCCCTAATGTAACCAATCCTAATGAGTTTCTGCTGTTGGGTGTGGCCTATTATGCTACTACATTCCTCCTGCTGGGTGTGGCCAACTTGGAAGCCAGCCGGAACTCCGTTCCTGTGCGTTCCTGCCCAAATATAGCCGAGCCTACAGTGATGAGATGAGATGAGATGGTTAGACAGTGTCATCGATGCAACGAACATGAAATTGAGCCAATTTCTGAGGACGGCGGAAGACAGGAGGGCCTGGCGGGAGCTGGTCCATGGGGTTGCAAAGAGTTGGACTCAACTGTGCGACTGAACAACAACAACAGTGATTTAGGAAAAGGGTAGATGGTCCTTCCCACACTCTAGATTAAGCTTCCAGCAAACTCTGTAGTCTACAGCAGATTCCGAAAATGTGGACTGTTGTCCTGCAAATATGGGTTGCTGTTGCCATGGAGTAAGGACTTTTGGAGGGCCACAAAGTTAAGGTTGCCAGGTCCATCCGGACTATGGGTGAGGGTTAGGGGGAGTAGGGTGGCCAGATCCAGGTTGAGAAACTCCAGGAGATTTGGGGGTGGAGCCTGGGGAGGACAAGGGACCTCAGTGGGGGGCAATGCCTATACAGTCCACCCGCCAAAGCATCCGCTTTCTCCAGGGGAAGAAACTGATCTCTGTATTCTGGAGATGAGCTGTAATTCCAGGGGATCCCCAGGGCCCACCTGGAGGCTGGCATCCCGACACAGAGTAGAACCTTTATTCATGTGCCCTGGAGTTCTCATGGCGGCCAAACTACTTCCTCTTGAAAGTTCCAAGGGTGGTGCATGTCTCAGCGAACAGATTCCCTCAAGCTGCTGACTACTCTTGGGGGTGCAAAGATGCCAGTCCCAGTTTGGGGGAGGGGACCCATGACCCCTTGCAGGTTTCTGGCTTGTATAATAAACTGGCTGCATAGGGGGGCACCTATGATTGTATCCTATGACTGTAATAAATGTTGGATTATTTTTAATAGATTAAAAGATAAAGATGTGCACAGACACACCCCCTGAGAAATCGTGCTAATCTAACTGGAATACTCTTTATTTTTTTCCTTTGAAATCCCTTACAGATATTCTGCCAGAGAACCGGGCCCAAAATATGTCTTGATATAAGTTTTGCACAGCGAGTCTAAAACCTGTGCTCCATTGTCTGAGCCCAAGACTCTGCCTCCCCCCCCAAATTTGCTGCAGATTCCTTTAGTTTATCATTACACTCTTACAGACATTTAAGTCAAGATGGGCCTTCCTTTCAAAAGTTACTGTAGGCAAAAATCTAATGGTAGCTTTTTAATATAATATTCTTTACCCCCCCCCTCTGAAACATTTATGCTGTTTATCTACCTTTGTAGCTGGTACTACTTGTTATTACACCATATTTGTTATTACATGGTATCTGTAGCTGGCATTGCATGTTATTACATGGTATTACATGCCCTCTCTAACCATGGACTCCTAAGTAGTGCAGTACCCTCCTGAGTCTACTGAAGGCAATGGGCATAGTAAAAGTAAAGGTAAAGGTTTCCCTTGCTCGAAAGCCAGTTGAATCCAACTCTAGGGATGCGGTGCTCATCTCTGTTTCCAAGCCGAAGAGCCAGCGCTGTCCAAATACATTTCTATGGTCCTGTGGCCAACATGACTAGATGCCAAAGTGCACAGAACGCTGTGACCTTCCCACCAAAGTGGTACCTATTTATATACTTGCAATTTCTTGCTTTCGAACTGCTAGGTTGGCAGGAGCTGGAACTGGAGACGGGAGCTCACTCCGTCTTGCGGCACACTCGGGTCTCGAACTGCTGAACTTGGGCGTCTTAACCACTTGAGCCACCGCAGCCCCCAATGGGCATAGAAGGGGATAACTTTACTTAGAAATACACTGTTTAAAAAACACTTTCTTGCTGGCACAGCAAGTCAGAGCTGTAATACTCTCGGCGGCGGGAGCATTTCCGTTATGGAGTCTTCTGCCTTGATCTCTGTGCACATCCGCAAGACAGAAGGAGCAAGTGGCTGTCCTATCCATTTCCTTAAACGGTAATTAAGATGCACATGAGAGGACGCTTGCCCGAATAAAGGACACCATATTTGTTATCTGTCACTGCACAACAGAAGCTAAACATGAGGATTAATTCCCTTTTTGTCATCTGGTGTTTCTCCTAAT
The DNA here is from genome assembly GCF_001447785.1 of Gekko japonicus. Classification (NCBI taxonomy): domain Eukaryota; kingdom Metazoa; phylum Chordata; class Lepidosauria; order Squamata; family Gekkonidae; genus Gekko; species Gekko japonicus. The sequence goes on from NW_015165883.1 coordinate 150,971, forward strand.
TGAGATCTCTTCCCTCCTCCCATTGTTTTAAACTTTGGACTATAGTTTAAAACAAAAAAAAAAGGGAAGAAGATGAAAAAAAAGTAATTTCCCAATGAGAATTGACAATGGCCGGTTGGCTGAGAAAGATAGTCTTTTTAATTAAAAATTCTGTCCTCTTCTACAAAATGATATTGTTTCTGCTTTCATGCCAAAGCCCAGAATCTGTTTTGATGTAACCAACTGATAGAATGATTAACATCCTGGCTCATTTTTAGGGGTTTCTGTTGACTTTTATTGCCCTTTTTCTGAACCACAGCAATGACGAAACAAGGTCCAGCCGTCGGACCCGGTATCAACTTCTGTGGGTGCTTACTAGGTTTCCATATAACAAGACTATTTTTTTAAAACTAATATAGGAGTCCTTAAAAGCATCCAAGGAAATGATGATGTTAATTAAGAGAAATAAATACCCTATTTGAAATGGATATGTCTCAATTTTCCTCCAGTCTCTAGTACTCTAGTACACAGCCACTTGTACTTAATTGATTTGCTATTAAATTTATCAATTTATTAATTTGTGTGGAGAAATGCTCTCTACCCAGGATTCATTCCGGCATTTCAATTATTGTGACAGTTCTCTGTCCATATCCTGGAGGCCAATTGTAATCTCACAGCTGAGCTGGCAGAAAGAAGGAGGATGAAGAAAGGAGCCATCCACGCTCTAAGAGGTGTGACCAGGGCTATTTTTGGGCAGGAACGCACAGGAACGGAGTTCCGGCTGGCTCCCAAGTTGGCCACACCCAGCAGGAACTCATTAGCATAATAGGTCACTAGGTTTCCATATAACAAGACTATTTTTTAAAACTAATATAGGAATCCTTAAAAGCATCCAAGGAAAAGATGATGTTAATTAAGAGAAATAAGTACCCTATTTGAAATGGATGTGTCTCAATTTTCCTCCAGTCCCTAGTACTCTAGTACACAGCCACTTGTACTTAATTGATTTGCTATTAAATTTATCAATTTATTAATTTGTGTGGAGAAATGCTCTCTACCCAGGATTCATTCCGGCATTTCAATTATTGTGACAGTTCTCTGTCCATATCCTGGAGGCCAATTGTAATCTCACAGCTGAGCTGGCAGAAAGAAGGAGGATGAAGAAAGGAGCCATCCACGCTCTAAGAGGTGTGACCAGGGCTATTTTTGGGCAGGAACGCACAGGAACGGAGTTCCGGCTGGCTCCCAAGTTGGCCACACCCAGCAGGAACTCATTAGCATAATAGGCCACACCCAACAGCAGAAACTCATTACGATTGGCTACATTAGGGGTGTGTGGTCTAACATTCAAAGGAGTTCCTGCTACAAAAAAAAAGCCCTGGGTTTTGCAAGGTAATTTATTTATTTATTTATTTATTTATTTATTTTGGGATTTATATCCCGCCCTACCCAGACGGCCCAGGGCGGCAAACAGAATAACAAGCAAAAGGTGGGTGTGGCTGGATGACCACACTTCTGGTAACATGGGGGTGCGGCCTAATGTGCTAATGAGCCGTGCTGGCAGGAGTGTGGCCTAATATGCTAATTAGTTTCTGCTTTTGGGTGTGGCCTATTATGCTAATGAGTTCCTGCTGGACTTTTTCTACAAAAAGAGCCCTGGCGTGTGACGCTCTGTGGGTGACACAGAGGCAGGCAATGGCAAATCATCTCTGAAACATCTCTTGCCTTAAAAACAAGCCTAGTGTGCTACCTAGTCGTACATAATGCTAGTCACAAGAGGTCTATCAGGGAGGGGGAGAGACTGAATGTGTTGGATCACTAATACTTTCCTATGGCACAAGAAGCCTTTCACTGACACAGTGGAATCTCCCACCAGTGGAAGAGCCTCTCGCATCAGTGGAAGGGCCATGGCACTGGTGGAAAGTACCATTGTTAGTCCTATCCTTTGAATCTTTCTCCAGCTGTCTGTCTGGATGGTTGAAGTTCCCCAGTATTCCTTATGACCTTTGCAGGATTTGGTCACACTTTACAATAAGTACAGAAGACTTCAATGGTTTATGCATGCGATGCTGCAAATATCCCTTCTCTTTCTTCTTTATTTCCTTCCACTTTGTTTTAATGATGGGGGGGGGGGAATCAGCCCAACCCCCAAAGTGGCGAGCCATTTAAATGTGAAATCTATTTAATGTCGAGGTTTAATGCACCACTGTGTATCTGCTGTTTTCTGGTGTACTACACATATCATGAATGCAATAAATCATTCTGCTGTTGCTGATGAGTTATAAACGCTCACTGTGTCATGGCAAACAATTCTTTCCTGCCCAGAACTGATGGCTGCTATTACCTGACGAGCTCTCCTCTCAGTTTGTAAATGAGAGGCGAGGTATCAGATGCAATCACACGCAAAAAAAGAGGACCCTGTGCTCCTGAAGTGATTGATAAGTTTTTAATTACAAATCAAATTTTAATTCAGTTGCTCTGTTCGCTCAAGTATAACTTATGAAATTTTATGTATAAAATATTCATATGGATAATAATTGAGTTTGTAGCGCTGGTGGGTCCCTCTGCTCAGACGGGCAGACTTGTTTTCACATTTGGAAGCATGCATTTTGTAAGCTGTGCCCACATGCTAAAAATCAGAGGAGCTGCCAACTAAAAAGGGAGGACTAAGCCCAGTGGTGGCTGGCTTTAAAGTAGGGATGCCAGCTCGGAGGTTTCGGGAAATACCCGGAGATTTGGGAGGTGAAGCCTGGGCAAAGCAGGGTCTGGGGAAGGGTGGGACCTCGGCACGGTATAATGCCATAGTGTGTCTATCCTCCAAAACATGGTGTCTACACTTTATAGTGTCCACCCTCCAGAGGAACTGATCCTGGTTGCCTGGAGATCAGTTATAATAGTGGGAGAGCTCCAAGTGCCACCTGGAAGTTGGCAACCCGACATTAGGGCCCGACTTTGGGGTGGAAGTCAAGAGCCATGGCTCACAGGATTAGCACATACTCCCAATCAGGCTGTAGTTTTTCACTTGAAGTATACTTGACCATCTAAAGGACTGTGTCCATATGACCATGAAGTCCAAAGTCTAAAATTACCTAACTTCATCGCTGCTCATTGAGACGCACTGGTTGCTATTAGTTTCTTCCTGGGACTGTGATATCTTTACAAAACGGATGATGACTTCCCAAGGGAGCTAAGGCATCGCGTTTTCCTTCATTTGCATTGCACTCCTCTGTACCAGGAGCTGCGGTGGCTCAAGTGGTTAAGACGCTGAACTGCAGGCTGTGGAAGGTCAGTAGTGCAGCAGTTCGAGACCCGAGTGTGCCGCATGACGGAGTGAGCTCCCGTCTCTAGTTCCAGCTCCTGCCAACCTAGCAGTTCGAAAGCAAGAAATCGCAAGTAGATAAATAGGTACCACTTCGGTGGGAAGGGAACAGCGTTCTGTGCGCCTTGGTGTTTAGTCATGCCAGCCACATGTCCACGGAAACGTCTTCGGACAGCGCTGGCTCTTCGGCTTTGAAACGGAGATGAGCACCGCAACCCTAGAGCCGGACTCGACTGGCTTTCGAGCAAGGGAACCTTTACCTTTTACCTTTTCACTTGAAGTATACTTGAGCATCTTAAAGGTCTGTGTCCATATGACCATTAAGTCCAAAGTTTAAAATTACCTAACTTTATCACTGCTCATTGAGACATACTGGTTGCTATTAGTTTCTTCCTGGGACTGTAATATCTATACAAAACGGATGATGACTTTCCAAGGGAGCTACGGCATCGCGTTTTCCTTCATTTGCATTGCACTCTTCTGTACCAAACTCTGGTATACAAACTCAAGAGCAAAATGGATATCTCCAGAGCTCTCTAAATATCATACTTCCAAGAGTACTGGGGGGGGGGGAGAGATAGAACTTGAGCTTCCCAAGAACCCCTATTTTCATTGAAATGCAAGGTTCTAGAAAACATATGCTTGAAAGTGTGTAGGTAATCTTTGCACAGCAGACTTAAATAAACAGCCACGTGGCCGGGAACTGGGAAGCTCAATTAACACAACAGAAAAGGACCAGGAAGCACAGAAACGTTAAGGACCCTTCCCTTTGCACGGCAGACTTAAAGAAATAAAACGGCTCTAGCAGACTTACTTGCTGCAGCCTCAATCTCAGTTAACACAAGCACCCAGTAACCACTGACCTCCCTCCCATTTGCACAGAAGACTTAAACAAATAGCTCTAGCCAGCCACGTAGCTGGGAACTGGGAAGCTGATCAGCCCCACCCTCTGCTCCCAGCACTCAGTGACAGCTCAGAATGCTGAAGATGGGCAGGGGAGGGGTTAGAGAGCCACTGGCCGGATCAAAGCCCTGGCTGGGCTGCTTCTGGCCCGTGGGCCACATATTCGACACCCCTGGTTTAAACCCTCCCACACTGCTTCCCACCTCTTCAAGGGGGGAGCAGACCTGGAGGGTTAAATGGAGCCATTTAACCCTCTGGTTTTGCTTCCCACTGTTTTGAAGTTTGGAGCCATTTAAACCTGTCAGCTGCTCAGAGCTATTTCAACTCCAGGTTACTGCTCCCCACCGCTTTTGCAGGGAGCAGAAAGCAGGGGTTTAAACCTTAAATGGCTCACAAAGCTATATGAACAGGTTTGGTTCATGAACTGGCATATCCATTTGTGTAGGTTCATTGTTCAGGTCGTGGTTCAGCCATGAACCACAAACCAAACTGCAAAAATGCAGTTCATGCCCACCCCTACCTCTAAATCGGCATTCTATCACAAGGTAAAGAAGCTTAACAAGTCTGGACTCAAACTTTCATCCTGGCAACCTTGGTGGTGGTGGGGGGGAGGAATCTGACTGGCTCAGGACTGTGGCTTAATGTTCATGCAATCATACTTCTAACAAAAATGGTAAAACTCTTTTTAATGTGAATAGAAATGAAACGCCACAGCAGGAGGAAGATTCTATATAAGAAAAAATCTGTTTTAAGGGAAATGTTCCCTATTTGGACAGACTTTCTTGTTCTACACGATTATGGATCTGATTGGTGCCTTTGTAAGTGAAGACGTCCTTGCCAACGCCTGAAATGAATTCATCTGTCATCACTACATCTTCTAAGAGTTCCGTATGATTTGAATGATCTCTGATATTGGGACAGAGATAAGTGCCGCTCCCCAGATTTTATGATAAAGAATGCCTGGAGACATTGAAGCAACGTTAACTAGATGTCAGTTTCTCTTCCCTTGTCCCTTTTGCATCAAGTCACAGCCGACTTACGGGCAGCCCTGGGGGGTTTTCAAGGCACGAGAGGTGGTTTGCCATTGACTGCCTCTACATCACAATGCTGGTATTCCTCGTTCATCTCCCTTCCAGCTCACCAGGGCCAACTAGGGTTGCCAGCTCTGAGCTGGGAAATACTTAGAGATTTTGGGGGTGGAGCCTGAGGAGGGTGGGGTTTGGGGAGGGGAGGGACTTCAGTGGGGTATAGTGCTATAGAGTCCATCTTCCACCGCAGCCATTTTCTCCAGGTGAAATGATCTCTGTCCCCTGGAGATCAGTTGTAATAGGGGGAGCTCTCCAGCCACCACCTGGAGGTTGGCAGCCCACCAACCCTTTTGAGATTAGGCTAGCCTTTGCTAACCGGGTCTCTGTCCTTGCCAAAACAAAACTAGGGGCCCGGTCACACGGCAAAGTTGCCGCGGGAGAGACACGGGAGGTGGGCGGATTATCCGGGCGCGATCACACCCCAAGATCTGGGAAGCGGAGCGCATCCGTGGCTTACCGCCGACAATGCGCATTTAAAAACTAGTACCTCCAAGGTACTAGTAAACGTTTGCCACGGGCTGCCTCCAGACGCCCGTGGTGTGATCACGCCGGCGTGCAGCATTCCCCTCTGGTCCCTCGCCAAGGGAAGGACCCGTGCTGTGCCGCCGGCACGTCTGATCGCGTAATCATGGATCAAACTGCGCCAGGGCAATTAGCCATGCCTCCCCCCTGCAATATCCGGCCTGTATGCCCGGGGCCTGAGTACAGCAAAAGAAAGGATTAGACCGCAGTTATTCCATTTTTCGAAAGCGCTTCACTTGGGATGGCTAGTCCCTGTTGAACGTTCTGCATCCTTTTATAGATGGAAATAAGGATGCTCTTGCTCTTCACACAATAAGGAGCAGTTCTTGGGGACACTCTACTTCCCACATGGTACGGACACACTGCTGAAGGCTCTTTGTTTATTCTGGAACAACTGGTCGATTTACCAGACTTTGCCCCTCTTTCAGCTCCCTTTCTCTAAACAATAAAGCGGGCGGGGGGGGGGACCCTTTCTTTCCAATCCACTTAGGGTTGCCAAGTGTGAATTCAGCCACAGCAAGGGACTCCCGGCTGGCGGCTGGAGCGCGCACACATGCGCCACATCCACGTCACCCAGAAGTGATGCGGGCACGCTGGGCACGCTGGGGGCAGGGTTACGACCATCCGAGGGAAAACCATGTCACTTCCGGGCGACGTGCACGTCGGGGTGGAATTCCCTCCAGGGCCCGATCCGCTGGCGGTGGGGAACGGGCCTCTGGGGCGGGGGTTTCCCCGCCCCCCGGGGGGACTTGGCAAGCCTAAATCCACTGCTTTTTCAGCTGTCACCGCAGTAAGTCAGAGAAGGTTTAGACCTTTGAGAAATTAAGCCATCTCCTCAAGATTCGCCGTAAAGGTTCATGACTCCTCTTCTCCCGTTTACTTCAAATGTAGGCCAAATTCCTAGGAATCGAGCCTCATTTGGCCAGAATAACGTTGAGATCAGCAGCCTTCCTTCAAACCACTCCGGCACATCAGAAATAATTCTGTTTGGACGTGGAGCTGTTAAACTATGTTTCTCGGCAGCTGTCCTTCAGTCAGATCTTGATTAGTATATTTCCAACTGCCCGTCACTGTTGCCTGCATGATTGTTGCGGTGAGCGACTCAGCAATCCTGGACATTGTGGGGAGGGGGCTACGTCACTCCAAGTATGCATAGGTGTTATCTCCTTGAATGGGATTCCTCTCTTGGTAGGTGATGTGAAGGACCCCTGCCTGACATACTAGAAAGCTGCTGCCAGTCTGAGTAGACAATACCGATTTTCATGGACCAGAAGGTCTGATTCAGTATAAGGCAGCTTCATGTGTTCAAGAGCTCGTTTAACAATGGCCATGGCTGCCAGGTCTCAGGTAAGGGAAGGGGGCAGGGCTTTTTTTTTGTAGAAAAAGCCCAGCAGGAACTCATTAGCATAATAGGCCACACCCAACAGCAGAAACTCATTAGCATATTGGGCCACACCCCTGACAGCACAGCTCATTAGCATATTAGGCCGCACCCACACATTGCCAGAAGTGTGGTCATCCAGCCACACCCACCTTTTGCTTCTTATTCTGTTGACCTTGTTTGTTGTCAAAACCCAGAGCTTTTTTTGTAGCAGGAACTCCCTTGCATGTTAGGCCACACACCCCTAATGTAGCCAATCCTAATGAGTTTCTGCTGTTGGGCGTGGCCTATTATGCTAATGAGTTCCTGCTGGGCGTGGCCAACTCAGGAGCCAGCCAGAACTCCGTTCCTGCGCGTTCCTGCCCAAAAATAGCCCTGGCAGGGGGGTTCCTCTGGCCTTGCCCCCATTCCCCACAACTGTTTAGGAGGGAAACATTTTTTAAAAGCATGACAATGCCTGTGGTGTCATATCACTTCCGCTAACTAGAGGAGGAGAAAAAGGATGAGTATGTTTTACCATAGAGTTTCCAGCCATTCCTACAGCTACCTATGCCACTTCTGGGCTTTTCTGTTTTGTTTTGTGTTTTACAAAAAGTGGTGTGGCAGCACAGCCAGTGTTGTGTGCCCCCCCCCATATCCCTGCCCACAGCCCTCCGACTGGTTTCCAGGCACTGCTTGGTAACCCTAACAATGGCTGGTTCTACCTGGAGAAGTGTTTTCAAGCTAACCTCTGGATGTTGACATTTGTGCCCATTTTCAACCAAACTGTGATTTATTATTTTCTTTTTACAAACATTATCTACGGGTTGGGGAGACATTACAACAAGGTAGTTTGTGCTTTTAGTCAAAGATATACAAGACCATCACACTTTCTAATTTCGAATGACAGTTCGTTAACCACAAGAACCATCACTCAGCTGTTTCGTTTAAATGGCTCTGAACCATTTAAACTCTGCTTTCTGCAGCAGAAGGCAGTGGTTTAAATGGCTCCAAGACATTTAAACTAAACCACTGTTTTGCATGAAGAGCAACAAACTGCATCAAAATTCGTGGAAGTTTGTGGTGGCTCTTCAGTTCGTGAACGACATTTCACAAGCCATGAACTGGCCAAAATTTGTGACGAACTTTAGTTCACCAGCTGGTTTGTACCCATCTCTAGTGATAGCTACCTCAGTTATATAATCCAACTGACCAAAGGGGAGTTTTAAGTTTACAATGGCGAGTATCGTCAAGCTCTTAAAAGTTGCATATTGAGTTATGGTTTTGTTCCTCTATATTAGTATTACAATTCTTTCTGAATAAATGAAGCAAAAAACCCTGGGGAGTGTTTAGTGTTTCAGACAAAAGGACTTCAGTGCCTGCGTAAACTGCATGCTCATTCTGTTTGGCGCGGTAACTGCAAATTAGTTGTTGTTTTATTCAATATCCCTTGACTATCTGTTAGAAGTGTATGCTTAAGAAGTAAATACAGCTTCGGAGGGTGAATATTACCCACACATGCTTCCAAACACAATTTTATTTGAGGATGATGCACTTCAGATAGGGAGTGGTTAGACTGTTCCAATGACAGAGAGGGGTTGGGTATAGGGAAGAGTCTCTAGCTAACATTGGCTGGATTGCTCAGATTAGAAAGGAATGGTACTACCTGGAGATTTTGGGGGTGGAGCCCGGGGAGGGTGGAATCGAAACAGAGTGTCATGCCATAAAGTCCATCTTCCAAAGTTCTTGTCATTAAGTGTGGTGGACTCTGATCTGGAGAACCAGATTTGATTCCTTACTCCTCCACATGAAGCCAACTAGGTGACCGTGAGCCAGTTACAGTTCTCTCAGAGCTGTTCTCAAAAGAGCTCTCTCAGCCCCACCTACCTCACAGGGTGTCTGTTGTGAGGAGAGGAAGGGAAAGGTGATTGTAAGCTGCTCTGAGGCTCAGAATGAAGGGTGGGGTATAAATCCAGTCTCCTCCTCTTCGTCCTTCTCCTCCAGGGGAACTGATCTTGGTAATTGTACATTAATTTTAATAGCGGGAGGTCTCCAGCAATGTTCCCTCTAAGCTGTGGAGTCTTGTGAGCAAGAGTTCTACTTTGTGAGCTACTGTCATTAAAGTCGTGAGTGAGTGATTTGGCTACAGCATAAATTAGTTTGCTCTGGAGCCATCCTTCCTGAGCTAAGACAAAAATTTCTGAGCCAGAGGCTTAAAAACTGTGAGCTAGCTCACACTAACTCAGCTTAGAGGGAACACTGGTCTCCAGGTGCCACTTGGAGGCTGGCACCCCTAAATAGTAGATTAAGTTTAGGCAATGGAAATGTAGGGGGTTGGGAAGGCAACAGGCCAAGGGAAGAAGGGAGGAATGTAAAGCAGCTTTTGAAGAGGAGTTGGTCCAGGGAAAGGAGTGTGAGAAGAGAAGGTTCCACAGAAAACCTGAGAGAAGGAGAACTCAGAGAAAATGTGCAAAAGTGAGCAGTTCATTCGACAAGGAGATGACAAGACGGAGAAAGCACATGTCAGTATTAATCTAAAATAAGCAGCCATACTTTTTGACTACTGGCATCTTGCAATTGTGGGAGTGTGCCTGCCAAATTCTCCTGGGGAGAGGAGTGTTCCCTGTGAACTTGCCTTGACAAAGGCCAACTTTACTAGCTGTGCAGTGCAGACCCTTAAAATGATAACCAAGCAGGGATGAGCACAAGTTCAGGTACAGCAGATGCTCAAAATAAGGTAAGAGAACAAGCGCAAAAGAAATGTGATATCTGGGGTGCAAATCATTGTCAAGTTGCCTAATATAAGCATTTGGAAAGGTTTCAAGGCATTAATATGAATGTTGTTAAAACAGAGACTTGCAAATGTCAAAAAATTAGGCTTGCCTGACCCTCACCAGGAGCAAGGGAGTTCCCCATAGTGCTGATCATCTGACTGGTGGGGGACTTAATGGCCGCAGAAGGAGGCCTAGGCTGCGGAAACGCTATGGTAAAAATTACTTCTACAATAGACTTTTTGTTCAAATATCACAGCATCCCCATGTTGCTGGTGATGTGAGGACATCACTTCAGATGGGTGCTAGAAGTGGCGTCACCGTGTCGCCAGCAATATCAGCCTAGGCCACTCTTTACTCCTGCTAAGTCCCTCTATTTAGCCTGCCTGTTACCAGGGGGCAAATGCTGTTGATTTCTGAATGGTGTTCAGTGATTGGCGGTGATCAGAAGGTGGTTATGAGCAGAAACCCAGTTTTGCAGATGGCAGCACTAAGTCTTAAGTCTGATCTTTCAGCCCTCTTCACATATTTGCATGGGCACACCTATGTTCTGTACACGCTGCACATTTGATTTTTCTTTATACATGTGAGAATAATTCTCACATTAAATTCAGCTAGGGTTGCTAGCCTCCAGGTATTACCAACAGTGGCCCACCTCATTGTTGGGGAGAATTAGCTATGTGGCAGGGGAGGCCACAGGGGTACCAGGGATCACACACCTATTTATACTGAGGTTTGGTACAGCAGGAAGACTCCAGATCTGAAGAATAAATTAAATAGTTTTTATTGAAGAATTTCCATAATTGCAAGCACACTAAGCATTCAAGAAAGAGCAAGCAATTCAGAACTAAGAAAACAGAAGTGATGATAGCAAATAGAAGGGTCAGTTATGGGATTATACTACCTGTCCAGATGTGCAGAGGCCCATGGAGAAAAGATTATGGCCCAAAAACAGTTTGGGGGTGAACTGCCAGTTGACATCCAGGGCAGACAGACAGTTGAGGCCGTGGACTTTGGTGGATATAGACATGGAAAAACAATGCTGACCACAATGCAGGTCAGTGGGAGGCCTTGAGGGGCTTGTCTCAGGTGAAGATAAAAGATTACCTCGACCAATAAGGGGTCCCAGGGGGTGTGACACCAGGAGAAGCAGAACCTAGGTATGACCAATGAGGTCTCAGTGGCACAGGATGGTTCTACTGAAGCTGACTCAATAGGTTTGAGGACCACTGATGGTCCTGCTGAGGCAGGTTGAATAGATTCCCAGTTTTAGACAAAAAGGAGAAATGGGACCCTGATTGGTGTCAGGAAGTATCGTTAATCATTTGGATGTTTGATTGGTTTATCTCGGTATCCTGCGGGAGGAGGCAGGAAGGACAGGTGTAGAAACAAAGGATTTCCACACTGACATAGAAGTAACATGAAAGGGCCATGTGAAATGTTAGAGGCAGAAGAGCTATTTGCCAGGTGGCCACTGAAACCTTTAGAAATGCACCTGGAGGAACTCATTGTTATTTCATATGCATCCCTTTGCTGGAGAGAGGGGGACTGGAGATTGTCTTGGAGGGCTGCCTCGTGCAACCTAAAATTGAAACCCTTTCCAGAGCTGCGACTAGCTCTGTGTTTCAGGCCAAGAGTGCCTTCCTTGGCCTGAGTTTGTGGGTCTCTGGTTCAGGTCTGGAGTGGGGTGCCCCACTGTTGGGGCTACCCGAGAGTAAGGCAGTGCCTCTGGGCTATGATTGTGAGGCCTGGAGATCTCCCAGAATTACAACTAATCTCCAGATGACAGAGATCAGTTCCACTGGAGAAAAATATCTGCTTTAGAGGATGGATTCTCTGACATTATACCCTGCTGAAGTCCCCCCCCTCCTGAGACCCCCCCCCCCCATCCCCAGGATCCACCACAAAATCTCCAGGAATTTCCGAACCCAGAGCTGACCTCCCTACATTCAAAGCATATGTAGCTGATGTATGATTTAAACTCTATATTTATCCCTGGTTTCCTTTGTAAAGTGAACAAGTATTGGCTCTGTGATGGACAGAGTGGTTTCCTTCGTTCTCTAAGAGCAACCAATGAGAGCTGAAGGAATATTGAGAGAGGGAGAGTTGAAAAATGACAATTAAGAATATCAGGCGTTAGCAGCAGAGGAGTTAGTAGCAGAGGAGTTGGCAGCTTAGGAGCTGAGGGGGGAAAGAGAGGATGTCAGTAGAACTGTGCAGAAGAGGGCTTGTTCTGAAAGGCGGCTGGGTTACTCTGTCAGTGGGTGTCTCTGGGAGTGAGAGAGAGGACCTGAGGTGTGAAATGGTCATGGCTCTCTATATATTTTAGAAGAGACAAGAAGGGTACCTTGTGACGACCTGGCCTATAATCCAAAACCTAAGAGAGGTTTAAGAGGGCGGTAGGCACTCTGTGGAGCTGTGGTGGCTCAAGTGATTAAGATGCTGAACTGCAGGCTGTGGAAGGTCAGTAGTTCAGCAGTTTGAGACCCGAGTGTGCCGCATGACGGAGTGAGCTCCCGTCTCTAGTTCCAGCTCCTGCCAACCTAGCAGTTCGAAAGCAAGAAATTGCAAGTAGATAAATAGGTACCACTTCGGTGGGAAGGTAACAGCGTTCCGTGCGCCTTGGTGTTTAGTCATGCCAGCCACATGACCACGGAAACGTCTTCAGACAGCGCTGGCTCTTCGGCTTTGAAACGGAGATGAGAACCGCAACCCTAGAGTCGGACTCGACTGGCTTTCGAGCAAGGGAACCTTTACCTTTACCTTACAAATAGATGTGCATGCAGGATGTATGGCCATTCCCTGTAACATGTGGACATGGCTTCAGTAATTTCAAAAACACAATATACCAATAAAAATATTTATTATAAAAAAAAAACACAATCGTGCACTTTCATCAGACGAAGTTCTGTCAGTTAAGATCCTCTGGAATAGAATGCTAGCTGTATTTAAAGTTAACTCTGGCACAGCTTCATTGAAAACAAGAGTGGGATATAGGCAACTATTTTTCCAAATGCTAGCATGCAAGGGGATGCACATTGCTACCTAGCACGCCTGTCCTCTGTCATCTTGCCATGTAGTCAGACGTTACATGTCAGGTGCTGCATTTGTTGTGTTTTGGAGAAGTTGGTGGGACTGGAAAACGGTCATCTATACTGGCTGTCCCCCACACTAATTCTGCCGATTGATAGAGGCCAGAAATAAGGGTGGGCGCAAACTGGTAAATGCAGTTTGTGTCGGTTCGTGGTTTGTTGCTGAACCACAAACTGAACCACAGACTGAACTGGGAGGTTCATTTGCAAACTGAAATGGTTTGTGGTTCTTGGCCCCGCAAACCCAGTTGAAAGGGACTGGTGTCCCTTAAAATGGGGTTTGCAGAAAGCCCGGAAACTGCTGGGTAATGGGGAGCAACCTATTTCCTGCCGCTCAGCTGTTTGAGGCCATCTCCGGCACTCCCTTTAATTTTAAAGGGGCTGCACAAGATAACCCGGGCACTCCCTGCCGCTCTGCTGTTTTGGCTGCTTTTGCAGGGAACAGAAAGCAGGGCCTTAAAGAGACTCGGAGACAGTAGACCCATCACAAACTTTGGTTCACGTACCATGATCAGGGCAAAATTCATGACAATTTTTGCATCATGGTTCGGCCAGAAAACAGAGGTGAGTAGTACGTACCAACTCTTTGCTTTCATGATTCCCCCCCCCCCCCCGGCGTCATTCGCATTATAACTTAAATCATACCATTCCTCCATTCCTTGACTCCATTCCTTCTGTTGTTTAAAGTCCACTTCTCCCAGTCCAGGATTGACAGAATACCACTGATACTTCTGCCTTCACATTGTGCCACCCAGGGCTCTTTTTGTAGAAAAAGCCCAGCAGGAACTCATTAGCATAATAGGCCACACCCAACAGCAGGGACTCATTAGCATATTTGGCCACACCCCTGACAGCACAGCTCATTAGCACATTAGGCCACACCCCCATGTTACCAGAAGTGTGCTCATCCAGCCACACCCACCTTTTGCTTGTTATTCTGTTTACCTTGTTTGTGGTCAAAACCCAAGGCCTTTTTTTGTAGCAGGAACTCCTTTGCATGTTAGGCCACACACCCCTAATGTAGCCAATCCTAATGAGCTCCTGCTGTTGGGTGTGGCCTATTATGCTAATGAGGTCCTGCTGGGCGTGGCCAACTTGGGAGCCAGCCGTTCCTGTGCGTTCTTGCCCAAAAATAGCCCTGACGCCACCATACCTTTGGGAAGTCTCCAAGAAGGGTGTTTTGTTGTTTGCTGAAGATGCCTGTAAGGTTTTCTGTCTTGTTTTGTTCTGTCTTCACCACTTGGATCAGGGACGTGGCCTGAAGCAAAGCAAGACAATCCCTAAGTTAGAGCATTACCACTGGCGCCTTCCTTCTACGGATCCCTTTATGAAGAAAATCCCACTTGGGGATACCAGCGACACCAAGGCCTCTTTGTCACTGTCACTGTTCATACCCATCCCAATTTGGCGGATATTCCCAATATCGCAGAGCCAAGCAGTATTTGATTACCTCGCTCAGTAGCAGAAGGCATTCCACAGTGGGAGATGCCAGGCAAGGTTTTATAGGGTTGATTCATCTTTTTGCTTTCTTGGCTGGCAGTTTATTTTCTAGTATTAGTTTAATAATAGGTGCTGTTATGAGAATTTCTCCCCTTCCGTTGCAGAGTTTAAACAGAGGTAAGATGCCTCGTCTTTCTGCCCGGTCTATGCACAGTGCAAGCGATCAGAATGTTTCTTCGTGTGTACTGAGGGCTGTTTCAGCTATATAGAGGTAAACTCAGGGCTGCTGCTGAGCACATAATAAATAGAAAATGCATTTCCAGTCAAACCCCCTTGACAAGGTACCTGCATGATATGTGGGCCAGTCATTCCTCTTAGCCTAACCTGCCTTGCTGGACTCTTGTGAAGATAAAGCGGAGGAATGGGGAAGCTGCATATGCCACCCTGAGCACCATGGAAGGAGGAGTGCAAAGGTGATACATGGTTTAAGCATATGCCTCAGGTTGCCAACCTCCAGGTGGGGCCTGGAGATCTCCTGCTATTACAATTGGTCTTTAGGTGACAAAGATCAGTCCCCCTCTAGAAAATGGCTGCTTTGGAGGGTGGACTCTGTGGCCTTGTGCCCTGCTGAGGACCTCGCCCTCCCCAGGCGCCCCCTCCAAAAAATCTCCAGTTTTTTTTCCCCGCCCAGAGCTGGCAACCTTAAATAATAACTCTGTCTTGTACATTTTTATGCTGCCCATCTTCCAAGGAGTTCAGAGTAGCCCGCCTGATTCTCCCTTCCCTTGTGTGTCCTCATGACAACCCTCCAAGTTAGGCTGAGAGCAATGCTCCCTCTAAGCTGTGGAGTCTTGTGAGCAAAAATTCGACTTCAAGCTACTGCCATTAGAAGTGGAAGAAGAAGAGGAGGAAGAGATTGGATTTATACCCTGCCCTTCACTACCCAAAGGTGTCTCAGAGTGGCTTACAAATTCCTTCCCCTTTCCCTCCCCACAACAGACACCATGTGAGGTCGGTGGGGCTGAGAGAGCTTTGACAGAAGCTGCTCTTTTTCAAGAACAGCTCTTGTCAGAACTATGGCTTGCCCAAGTCATCCAGCAGCTGCAAGTGGAGGAGTGGGGAATCCAACCTGGTTCTCCCAGATTAGAGTTCGTGCACTCAACCACGACACCAAACTGGCTCTTGTGATAAAGTTGAGAGTGAGCGATTTGGCTACTGCATAAGTTAGTTTGCTCTGGAGCCATTCTTCCTCAGCTAAGACAAAACTCTGTGAGCCAGAGGCTAAAAAACTTTGAGCTAGCTCACACTAACTCAGCTTAGAGGGAACACTGGCTGAGAGTGTGTGGCTGGCCCCAGGTAATCCGTTGAGCTTTATGGCAGGGCACAGGTTTGAACCTGGTCTCCGCCCGTGACATCTGAAGCAGAGTCGCACTGAAGTCATCTCTGCTTACGATGGGACTGACATCTCGAGAGTCCAACACTCTGGCCAGTGCAATACTCTGATAACATGTGAAGTGGCTGAAAAAGCAGGTCTTTACTGGCAATGACACACAAACCCATTTCTGTTGGGGACAACCAGCTGAAGGAGGCAGCAGTTTCGAGCAGAGAAGTGGTCGTGGGAAATGGGTTCTTTGCCCATTCATCACCTTCAGACTCTCCCCAGCAACCCTTCCCCGCAGCCAAGATTCCAAGTGTATGTATTTGTGTGTGAGGTAGGGTTGCCAGGTCGGTGAGGGACTTACCAGTAGAAGGAGGAAGGCATAGACCATGTTGCCGACATCAGGTGATGTTCTGGTATTTGGGCAAAAACTCTATGGTAAAACTGGCTTCTACCATAGAGTTTTTGCCCAAATACCAGCCTGCCATCCAAAGAGAGAGAGAGAGAATTTTCATGTGAGGAAAGTTGCTGGGACATGGTATGAGGATGTTATGCAGATTTTCCACTTGTGATCACCCCCCCCGGTGTTTTTTCCTAACCAGAAAAGCAGAGGTGAGAGAGAGAGAGAGAGAGAATTTTCATGTGAGAAAAGTTGCTGGGGCATGGTATGGGGATGTTATGCAGCTTTTCCACTTGTGATCACCCCCCCCCCCGGTTGTTTTTTTTTAACCAGAAAGGACTGCGTGTACTTTTGTGTGTACCATGCAGTTCTGCCTCAAGTCAGTGACAATTGACAATAGGTTTGCTTTGTGTTTTGAATGGTTTTTAAGTGATCCCTTAAATAATCAGATGTCCTAGTAGCTCAAATCAGTTACTCAGCAGTTTTAAATGGGAAGGTGCCAGGGGTCATTTCCTGCGGGAGCTCACAGGAGCGGAGCTCCAGCAGTAAGGAGCCTAGGGGGCTGGCACATGCAACAAGCCCCGCCCCCTGCTCCCAGCAGCCCTCAGTCGGGCCATGAGGAGCAAGAAGCAGCCAGGTAAGTTGCAGAGCCCCCCCCCCGGCCCGCCTTCACAAGCCCTCCCTCCTCTCTGAGGGCAGATCTGCCCGTTCCCCCCCCCCAAGAGCTAGCAATTCAAAACAGTCCAGTGGAGCCTGAGCCATGGGTGTTGCCTTCTGACACACTTCCAGTGATGTCAAGGCAGTGTGGCATATGCAAATAAGTTATGCTAATGTGTTATGCTAATGAGCTCCTGCACCTCTTTTTCTACGAAATGACCCCTGCTCATAGCTAACTTTCCTAACTGACTTTTCCTAACTGACTAACTGATACACAGATCCCCTTCAAAAACTCCTCCCACACTCTCTCATCCTCCAATCACAGCACACTTGTCTCAATCACTCTGGTCTGCTTACCACTGTACCTCAACCAAACACTTAAAGAGACACACACTCTCATAAAACAAGGAATCGTTACAGTCTGGCATGAGCTGTTTTGGCTTGGGGAAATGTTGTGGGGAGGGGAAGCTGACGGTCATACTTCCCTCCCCTCTCATCATACTCCCAAGCCTGGTAACACAAGGCTGCTGACGTAATGTATGTCTATAAGCTGGGCCAGGGAACCCCAACCCGACCAGTTGCAGATGTCACATCTAGTCACATCAGCTCCTTAGAGGGAGAGGCGACGGAAGGCTTTCTTCCTTACTCATAGGCTGTCCTCATGTAAGGATGGCCAGATATGAAATTGGGGTCATTCATGTTGACCCACATCTAAGACACACCTGAACATACATAGCTACAGTACTCAGCCATATTCCAGGATTTCTGCACACACTTTGGGTTGCCACCCTCCAGGTGGCACCTGGAGATCTCCCACGATTACAGTTGATTTCTAGATGACCAAGATGAGTTCCCCTGGAGGAAATGGCTGCTTGGGAGAATGGACTCTGTGGCATTGTCCCCTCCTGAGGTCCCTCCCCTGGTCTCCAGGAATTCCCCAACCCTAAACACGTGGCATGAACTTATCTAACATCTCCTTAGCCTACAAAGGAGGTACTTTTCTCTTGCCTTTCCATATTTAAACCTTTATAACATATAAACTAACTTCCAAATAGTTTAGAAATAAGAATTTCATTTGGGAGAAGATCAATATCTAAGTTTTGAGGTGGGGAAAAAAAAAGATAATGAAATGAGTAAGATCCCATCTCTACAGGCTCCGTTGGCTGCTATTACCAGGGAACGAAGGAAATATTCATCAGCTAAATTATTCATAGAAATGTTCACTTCTTTACAGCAAGCAGAATGAGGGCTTCGGCATCCATCTCTCTATTTTGCACATTTTTGCTGTATTGGCATTCTGGGGAGGGGGAAGAGCTCTGCTTGGTAGAGACAAGGGTTTGGTCAAGGTGTCCGAAGCCCGATCCTCTGAGGGTTTGGTGCACCTACGCTCATCGGTTTCAGTGGACTTAGGCACATATAAGTCTCTGCACTGGAAAAGTTGAAAAATTACTTGGGCTGGGGTGCCAGTCAAAGGGAGTCCAGAACAAGCCAAGGTCAGGAGCCAAGAAGACAGCGCAAAGTCCAAAAAGCCAAGCCAGGGTCAGGAGCCAGAAGGAGCTATACAAAGCACGCCTAGTGGCCAAAGGCTATTCACAAGAATATGGGACTGACTATTTTGAAACTTTTGCTCCAGTTACCGACCAAGCAACTTTCAGAACACTTCTTAGTGTTGCAGCATCAAGAGACATGGTTGTAGAGCATCTTGATGTAAAGACTGCTTTTCTCAATGGAGAACTATCCGAAGAAATCTACATGGAACAACCTGAAGGTTTTAAAGTCAAAGGACAAGAGGATTATGTCTACAGACTCAACAAAGGACTCTATGGGCTAAAACAAGGAGCAAAGGCCTGGTATGACAAAATTACTGGACTGCTACAGAAGCAAGGTTTTGAACAAGGGAAAGCTGAACCTTGTCTGTACACTAGAATTAAAAATGGACAATACCAGTATGTTCTTGTTTACGTTGACGACCTGATCGTGGCCTGTCAAAACAGAAAGGACATCAAAGACATAGCTGATGGACTGAATAAGGACGTGGAAGTCAAACAGCTAGGAGATGTACAACAGTACCTCGGAATGCAAATTGAGAGACTCGAGGATGGGACTTTTCTTCTATGCCAGAAACGAAAGATTATGGACTTTGTAGAATCTATTGGCATGAAGGACTGTAAAACATCATCCATACCAATGGAACCTGGATATCTGAAGGAAAAGAATGGACAACCACTCAGAGACATTGGAGAATACAGAGAAGCAGTTGGGAAACTTCTCTACCTGAGCAAAACCACGAGACCAGACATCACAGCGGCAGTTGGCACCTTATGCAGAAAAGTGAGTTCGCCTAATCATCATGATTGGAGTGCAATAAAGAAACTGGCGTGGTACCTGAAAGGAACAATGGACTTACAACTGAAAATTGCACCGTCTGAAGGGCCCAGACTAGTCGTATACATGGACGCCAACTGGGGAGAAGAATCGGACAACTACAAGTCTACAAGTGGATATCTATTTTTCTACGGAGATGGACTAATAGACTGGACTAGTAGAAAACAAACTGTTGTGGCGCAGTCTACAGCGGAAGCGGAGTGTGTTTCAGCAGCAAGTGCCTGTAGTAGACTTGAATGGATTTTTCATATGTTAAAGGACTTTGGAATAAGAGAACCTGTACCTGTACTTATGTTTGAAGATAATCAGGCTTGTATTACCATATGTAAGGAAGAAAGCACCACAGCTAGAAGTAGATCAATTGGTATTAAGTGTGCTTTAGTGAAGGATTTGTACCAGAAGAAGCTGATAGATATTGAGCACTGTCGTACAGAAGAAATGGTGGCTGACATTCTGACTAAGCCACTGACCAAAGAGAAATTTGAACGTCTACGTAAAATGTTGAATATGATTGGTACAAATGTTGAATTGAATAATGAATAATGTTTTTGTATGTTGTATGTATGACTTACATGTTAGACCTTGAGAAGGGGTGTTGGAAATGTATGTGTTTACAAGGTCTGATTCAGTCATTATAGGGTTAACTTGTATTCCTAGTTTGCTATTGTTTAGACTGACCTGGAAGGGATACCTGGCACTAAGCCAATGGGGGATTTGCTCGGGAAAAGTAACTTCTACTGTGATGCAGATTGGCCATTTGTTTCAGGTGACTTCCTTTCTAGGGGTCAAGAAGAAGGAGGAAATCTCCACCATTACGTGTGTGCTTGTCTTCAGTATAGGAAGCTTAGAAATGTAGCTCTTAGTGTTTTGTTAATTTGTAGCAATCCCGTGTACCTTTTCCCTTAGAATAAAGTATTTTTAAAAAGCAAAGAAATCTCTTCTTTCCAATAGAGCAAGATCCATCAAATAGTCTGAGTATTAAACAATTTTTGACTATTTACAACACAAAGGTCAACTCTAGGTGCAAGAGCCAAGCCGGAGTGGATGCTAGCAGCACGGATCTGACTTGTTGCTTCCACGAAGGGTACTGCCCAGAGTGTGGAGTTAAATGCTGCTACCAATTAGCCAGCTGCATGATCGGCCAGGCTCCTGTTAGAACTCTGGGCTAGCTGAGCGTCTCCCCTTGTAGCCTGGCCTCTAGTCACCTGGTTGCTAAGTTTTGCTGCAGTCGCTCCCTTAAACAAGTCACACGTGGGGGTGAGTCAGGAGGACTTTCAGCTTGCAGTTCTTCCTTCTTATCTGAGCCAGGTGTGAAGACTGCTGTTGCAGGCACTTGCCAGCTATCCTCCTCTGCTGCTTCAGAGGGGCCAGCTGTGGTTTCTGCAGGCTCTGTCAGCTCATCCTCATGCATGCCCATGACACACAGGGGAGAAGACAGTCCTTCAGATACCATGGCCATGTAGGTCTCTAACGGACAAAACCAACACCTTAAACAGGGCTCGGGAGTAGGTCAAAAGCTAGTGTAGTTTGTGTAATCTCAGGGTCACATGCTCTCGATAACTGGCCCCAACCAGCAATATAGCTGCCTGCGACATTCTGCATGAGCTGCCGCTCCCCTCTTCAAGGCAGGGTTGATGGGTCCTACTTGGCTGCCGGTAGGGGAAATCCCAATCCTTGCTGGAGTTCTTCTGGCGTGCACGTGAAGTGCCCACACCACAATGACATTACCCGGAAGGGACATCATCATGTTTCCAATGTCAGGGGTGACGCTCTAGGTTTTGGGCAAAACTCTATGTTTTTTTTGGCCCTCAAAACTGTGCCCGAGAGCATCACCCCTGACATTGGAAATGCAATGATATCACTCCCGGGTGACGTCATCATGAGGGGGCTTCTCAGGGGTGGGGTTTCCCCTACCAGCCAGCTGGGCTGCAGCAGATTGGGGGGCCCAAAATCAGGGGATCCCCTCGCCCCACTGGGGGGATGGCAGCCCAACTTCAAGGGTAACCCCAAGCAGATTGCTTTGCAGTAGTCCAGTCTGGGTGTAACTAAAGCATGGGTCACTGCGGCTAGATCTGACTGGACCAGGAGCAGGTGCAGCTGATGCACCAGCTGAAGCTGGGCAAAAGCTCTCCGAACCATTGGGACAGAATTTGTATGAGCCATTAAATATGAGGAAAAGGGGGGGGGATATCTAAACAAATTATTTCACCTTTAGCTCCTTGACTGTCTCTTGCCTTGGACACCCAACGGGGGGTTGCCGTAAGCTGGCTGCAACTAGATGCCATTTTCCGCCGCCGCCAATTTGGAGTGGGTGATTCTTCAGTCGCTGTTTCTCACATTCTGCCTTCCATGCCTTTTCCGCAACTTTCCTTGATCAGCTGAAGTATACAGGACAACATGACTGCTTGGGGTTGCCAGCTCCAGGTCGGGAAACTCCTGGAGATCTGGGGATGGAGCCTGGGGAGGCCAGGGACCTCCGTGGGGCACAAGGCCATAGAGTCCACCTTCCAAAGCATCCTTTCTCTCCAGGGGAGCTGATCTCTGTAGTCTGGAGATGCGCTTCAATTCCAAGGGACCCCCCCCCAGGGGCCACCTGGAGGCTGGCTGACATCCAGCATACAGGGAAGAAGGAGAATAAAATGAAATCGGTCCCTTTGGAAATCCCTGCTTCATGAAGAATTTAATAGTGTTCCCAGCAGGAACTCATTAGCATAATAGGCCACACCCAACAGCAGGAACACATTAGCATATTAGGCCACACCCCTGACAGCACAGCTCATTAGCACATTAGGCCGCACCCCCATGTTACCAGAAGTGTGGTCATCCAGCCACACCCACCTTTTGCTTCTTATTCTCTTTACCTTGTTTGTTGTCAAACCCTCGGGGCTTTTTTTGTTGCAGGAACTCCTTTGCATGTTAGGCCACACACCCCTAATGTAGCCAATCCTAATGAGTTTCTGCCATTGGGTGTGGCCTATTATGCTAATGAGTTCCTGCTGGCCGTGGCCAACTTGGGAGCCAGCCGGAACTCCGTTCCTGTGCATTCCTGACCCAAAATAGCCCTGCACTTTCAATCCACTTTCAATGCACTTTCCAACTGGATTTTGCTGTGCGAACTGGCAAAATCCAGTTGGAAAGTGCGCGGAAAGTAGATTGGAAGTGGATGGTTTCGTGTGTGTGGTCGCAGCCTTATGCCCCTTCTGCGCTCTCCTTTTAATCCATGTTCACCGTGGTGTCCTCCAAGCAATTCTGCACTCAAATCAAATTCAACCTTCTTTTAAATCCAGGCCCCCCCCCCCCATTCTGCACTAAAATCGAGTTCAACCTTCTTTTTCTTCTGCCCCACCCCCATTCTGCATTACATTCCCTCCCTTCAGTGGTCAGCCCGGTTTCAGCCTACTGTTGCCCCGGGTTACTTGGATGCGGTTTTGCCGTGGACTTAAATTGCCTTGACTCGAATACTGAGAAAATCCAGAGTGGCAGGCAAATGTGGAAAGGAACTTGGTTTTCACTTTGCAGCCCTGACAACTGCTGTAGAGCTTCCTGGGGGGGGGTGGCGGTGGGGGAGGCAACCAGGAACAGGGTTTGATACTTCAAGGTATTTCATCTGTATATTTATACCCCACTTTTCTTCCCAAGGGGTATCCAAAGCAGCTTGAAGGATTGTTCTTCCCTCTTCTGTTCGATCCTCACAACAGCCCTGTAAGGTGGGTTAGGGTGAGAGTGTGTGACTGGCTCAAAGTCTCCCAGCAAGATTCCATGATGGGGGGAAGACCTCGAACACTCTTCCTCCTAGATCCTAGTCTGATACCCTAAACTCTCTTGCTGTGTTTCCTCAGTATGAGCCTTGCATTCCCATCTGTGTCCATCTTCATAGTCAAGATCTGTCAGGCCGAGAGTTGCCAGTTCATTTCTGAGGTGCTGGCGTGCCTCCCTTTTCATCCTCCGCACTCCCCGTTCCTTCATTCCTCATTTGTCTGTGGTGAAAAGAGTAGCTTATTGGAATGCCATTTATCTGGAGAATTATGGGCCGTGATCTCTTAGCCATGAAGATGGCTGGAGGCGTTTCGCAAGGAAAGCTGTTCTCCGAGGCTGCGGATGCCGTCTTCTCACAATGAGCCCTGCCAGTTTCAGTTTGCAGTCTGCTCCGAGCGGCTAATCTTTCCTGAGCGTAAGGGATGGATTAGGCTGCAATACACTTTACACTTTACCTCATGCCAGGTGGAATGATTGCAGGACCTAGTGAAGGCCCCATCCGCTGCCGTGAAGGGCTTTTTTTCCTAGAAAAAGGAGGGGGAAAAGACCCTCAGCCTCTGTATGGCGTCTCCCTCCTATTATCTACTAGAAATATGGTGTGGGGGGGCACTGTAAGAATATGTTAGGAGGCGTAAACTCTCTCGAATGAGAGGGCTTGTGAAGAAGAAACTGAAGGGAAGGGAAGGAGGGTCAGATCCCTTCAGGAAGCTTGGGGACCATTTAAAACTACAATACTGGAAGCTCAGATAAAATGTATACCACGGGTTAGGAAAGGAATGGAAAATTATTTTTAAAAGGCCTGCATGGTTAACGGCAGAGGTCATTTCGGGGGGGAACGCGGGGGAACATAGTTCCCCCGGTTGAGGTGCAGGGGGCGGGGCACACGATGAAGCCCCGCCCCCTGCTTCTGGCTGTCC
>NW_015165883.1:175436-175585 GCF_001447785.1 Gekko japonicus
AGGGTGTCTGTTGCGGGGAGGGGAAGGGAAAGAAGTTTGTAAGCCGCTCTGAGACTCCAAGTGAAGGGCGGGGTATAAATCCAATCTGTTCTTCTTTGTCTAAATAAAAGAGAGTGCAGGCTTTGTCAAATAAAATGTGATTTAGTGAT
>NW_015165883.1:177040-177224 GCF_001447785.1 Gekko japonicus
ATATAAACTCTATACTTTAAATTATTAAACTGGTTTAGGTGTATAAAATAATGATTCTACTCAGGGGTCATTTCCTGCAGGAGCGCACAGGAGCGGAGCTCCGGCAGTAAAGAGCCCAGGGGGCGGACACATGCAACAAGCTCCTCCCCCTGCTCCCAGCAGCCCTCCTTCAGAGCAAGAAGCA
>NW_015165883.1:177636-195939 GCF_001447785.1 Gekko japonicus
AGTTTTATTCAGGTACAAGATCTCCCTCCTCTGTGAGGACAGATCTGCACATTTCCCCCCCCCCAATAGCTAGCAATCTAAAACAGTCCAGTGGATCCTGAGCGGTGGGTGTTGCCTTCTGACACACTTCCGGTGATGTCAGGGGGTGTGTCATATGCAAATAAGTTGTGCAAATAAGTTATGCTAATGAGTTATGCTAACGAGCTCCTGCACCTCTTTTTCTATGAAATGACCCCTGATTCTACTTATGTTAAATTTAAGCAGCTATAATAAGTATATGCTCCATTTTTATTTTATTTTTTTGTTGTTAGTTTCTTTCTATCTGTATCTATTGCTTTTTATTTCTTTCTATGCTGAAAAATTAATAAAACTTTTTTTAAAAAGTTATTATAGTCCTGGGATAAAGTGCAGAAAAGGTCAACTAAAGTGATTTAGGGGATGATACACCTTCCCCATGAAGAAAGGTTAAAGAGGTTAGGACTCTTCAGCTTGGAGAAATGATGACTGAGGGGTGATGTGATAGAGGTTTCAGAAATAGAGAAGGCAGAGAAAGAAGTACTTTTCTCCCTTTCTCACAGTACAAGAACTCGTGGGCACACAATGAAATCAATGAGCAGAGCAGATAAAAGGAAGTCCTTCTTCACTCAAAGAATGATGAACACATGGAAATCACTGCCACATGAGGTGGTGGCAGCTACAAGCATAGACAGCTTCAAGAGAGGATTGGATAAACATATGGAGCAGAGGCCCATCAGTGTCTATTAGCCACAAGGTATAGATGGATGTGTGATGTCTGGGGCAGTGATGCTCTATATTCTTGGTGCTTGAGGGTGGGGCCACAGTGGGAGGGCTTCTGGCATTCTGGCCCTGATGGTAGACCTTCTGATGCCAACTGGGTTTTAGCCACTGTGTGACACACAGTGTTGGACTAGATAGGCCACTGGCTTGATCCAACATGGCTTCTCTTATGTTCTAACATAATATTAAATCTATAAGAAGAGTCCTGTTGGATCAGACCAGTTGGCCATCTTGTCCAGCAACATGTTTCACATGCAAGCTTAACCAGTCACCCTAGAGGACTGACAATCAAGGCATTGAAGCCAAAACCTTCAAATATATAATGGTCCCGTTCACATGGAGAAGTTGCCGCGCTAAAGACATGGCTGACAGGCGGATTTTCGGTGCGCGATCACACCACAACATCTGCGAAGTGTAGTTCACCCGTGGCTAACCCGTGGCTAATCCGTGGCTTCCCACCGAAGATGCAGAGTAAAAAACTACCGCATACAATGTACTAGTTTCTGGAAAATGCGGGGCAAGGGCGGGTGTCTGATCACGTTTCTGCTTGTATCCCATGGCATCCAGCGCCCGTCTATATCCCGTCGCAAACCGGATGGTTTTTAAAAAGTCTCCAAAGGATGCACTCACTTGATCATGCATATACGTAAACGTTGGTGAGAAAACAGCCACGCCTCACCCCTGTTGGAAATGTATGTGTTTACAAGGTCTGACAATCCAGTCATTATCTGGTTAACTTGTTTAACTAGTATTGCTGTCGTTTAGACTGACCTGGAAGGGAAACCTTGCACAGAGCCAATGGGGAATTAGCCCGGGAAAAGTAACTTACATTGTGATACAGATTGGTTGTTTGTTTCAGGTTTGTTTCAGGTGATTTCCTTTCTAGGGGTCGAGAAGAAGGACAGATTCTCCATTATCCGTTGTTAGTGTGTAACAATGGTTGAACTGTAAGCAGCTTAGAAAGCGTAGTTCTTAGGAGATTTGTTATTTTGTAGGTTCCCTGTATACCTTTTACCCTTAGAAATAAAGGTTTTCAAAAGCAAAGAAATCTCTTCTTTCCAATAGAGCAAGATCTGATACTCTGAGTATTTTAAATACTTCTGACTATTTTACAACAACCCCCCACGTTATCTGGCCCCTGTGACTGGGGCCAATGCTTATTAATTCCCCACACAAGATTGCACTTTCCTGGAAGATTGCATTCAAGGGTGTTAACAGTTGCTTTTCTTCTTTATAAACCAAAAAGGAGTTTTGTGGCAGCTTACATACCGCCTGATTTAAACAAAGAGAGTGCATTTCTCACCCACAGCAGAGGTTCAATTAGCTCATCCTCACGAGGGTGCCGATGTTATCACCAATTATGGCTGTTGTGAATAGACACATAAACGGATTCTAAGTGCGCTGTCCTTCTTTTCCCCCTGTTTAATTCCTCACATACGTATCTCACCATCTTCCAAGAAGACTCAGGGCACTGTTTGTGAGGGCTTACTTGGTCACATATAAATAGGATGGGCGAGAGAACACACCTACCAAAAAAGCCACTAGAATGCTATAAAATGAATGTCACATACCAACACGATTCCATTTTTGAATGTGGTGTGAGCCAGTAACATTCAGTCACACCATTGCCCCACAGTTCCAACTGCGGAAAGACACAGGCAACCACCAGCAGCTACAAGTCAACGCCTTTTCTCTTGTTAGGTATTTCTGTGAGGGTTTCTGGCAGAGAACAGGGGTCCCCGTGGGGGCTACCTAAGAACGTAAGAGAAGCCAATGTTGCCAGCTCTGAGTTGGGAAATACCTGGAGATTTGGGAATGGAGCCTGGGGAGGGGAGGGTTTGGGGAGGGAAGGGAAGGGACCTCTAAAGCCATAGAGACCCCCACCCTCCAAAGCAGCCATTTTACCCAGGGGAACTCACCTCTGTTGCCTGGAGATTGGTTGTAATGGCAGAAGGTCTCCAGCCACCACCTGGATGTTGGCAACCCCAGTGCCCAACCTTTTTGAGCCTGTGGTAACCTTGGAATTTTGACACGGCACGGTGGGTGCAGCCACAAAATGGCCGCCACAGGAGGCAGAGCCAGCCACAAAATGGCCGCCACCGCAACTTGCCTTCAGTCACACAGCAAAGATCCTCGTTTGGTGGTGGCGGGGGCTGCCAAAGCAACATTTTTCTAAAAAAAAAAAAATGTGAAGGTCTGGGTGGGAAAATACCTGGAGACTTTGGGGGTGGAGTCAGGAGAGGGTGGGGTTTGGGGAGGGGAGGGGCCTCAGCAGGGTATGATGCCACGGAGTCCACCCTTCAAAGGAGTCGTTGTCTCCAGGGGAGGTGATCCCTGTCAGCTAGGGTTACCAAGTACCTACTGCGAATCGGCGGGGGACACATGCTTTCCCGCCGGAACATTCCTGCCTGTAACACACCCGCGTTGCACTATGCTGTCGCCCAGATGTGACGTCAGCACGCTGGGCACGTCGCCGGGCGACACTCTGGCAATGGGGCTGAAAACTTGATGGTACCATCGAGTTTTCAGTCCCATTGCTAGAGTGTCACCTGGCTACGTGCCTACGTCACGTCCGGGCGACAGGATAGTGCAGCGTGTGTGTTTTCCCAGTGGGAATGTTCCCGCCAGGGCTATTTTTGGGCAGGAAGGCACAGGAACGGAGTTCTGGCTGGCTCCCGAGTTGGCCATGCCCAGCAGGGACTCATTAGCATAATAGGCCACACCCAACAGCAGAAACTCATTAGGACTGGCTACATCAGGGGTGTATGGCCTAACAGGCAAAGGGTTCCTGCTACAAAAAAAGCCCTGGGTTTTGACAACAAACAAGGTAAACAGAATAAGAAGCAAAAGGTGGGTGTGGCTGAATGACCACACTTCTGGTAACGTGGGTGTGTGGCCTAATAGGCTAATGAGCTTCTCTGTCAGGGGTGTGGCCTAATATGCTAATACATTTCTGCTGTTGGGTGTGGCCTATTATGCTAATGAGTTCCTGCTGGGCTTTCTCTACAAAAAAAGCCCTGGTTCCCACCAAAAACTATGTGTCCCCCACCGATTCGCGGTAGGTACTTAGTAACCCTATTGTCAGCTGGAGCTCAGTTGTAAAAGCGGGGGATCTCCAGGCCCCACCTGGAGGCTGGCAACCCTAACCTCCAGTGAACAAGCAGAAGCCTTGCTGGACAGAAGCCCCCCCTGGCCCCACCCATTCCCTAGGACCACTGGGTGGGCACCAGGAAAGGTGTGGGGGAGGGACCCCTGGCCCAGAGTATGGCTTCCGACCCTGGCATGCTCTCATTTTAGAAGTGAAACCCTGTATGGACATTTAAGCAGCCATTGGCCGTGCTGGCCTGCAAGGGAGGACCTGTTCTGCCTGGGGCAGGCAGAAGGGAAGGACGGAAGAAGGAAGGAGGAAGAAGGAAGGACAAGCACAGATCAACGAGAAACGAGCACTTTGAACAGGTCTCCGGAAGTGCGGCCTTTGCATTTCCCAAATAAGACATTTAAACATAAATGCCCAATTAAGGATGCAGTTTCTTGCAAGTAAGACCCGCTGCATGGAGCTGCGGTGGCTCAAGTGGTTAAGACACTGAACTGCAGGCTGTGGAAGGTCGGTAGTTCAGCAGTTCGAGACCCGAGTGTGCCGCATGAGGGAGTGAGCTCCCGTCTCTAGTTCCAGCTCCTGCCAACCTAGCAGTTCGAAAGCAAGAAATTGCAAGTAGATAAATAGGTACCACTTCGGTGGGAAGGTCACAGCGTTCCGTGCGCCTCGGTGTTTAGTCATGCCGGCCACATGACCACGGAAACGTCTTCGGACAGCGCTGGCTCTTCGGCTTGGAAACGGAGATGAGCACCGCAACCCTAGAGTCGGACTCAACTGGCTTTCGAGCAAGGGAACCTTTACCTTTACCTTTATTAGTTGGGTTTGTCAACCTCCAGGTGGCACCTGGAGATCTCCCACTATTGCAGCGGATCTCCAGGTAACCAAGGTATCAACTACCTGCCATGTTTTGCTTGCTCCCTTCTCTGACCCTGGGGCTATGGCGCATGCTTCCTAGCTTGCTCGCTGCTCTGCCCGCCTGCCGTAAACAGCGATAGGGAGACCGTGAGAACCAGTGCTGCCAGACGGCGTTATCTCTCTGACCTTGTGACGGGGGGGAGGGCTTGCGTTCCACCGCAGGTATGAATTTTTCGGCTCTCATGGGGCACTGAGACTCTCCCGCTTATTATGTAACCTCCCGCCGGGAGAATTCCCCGCGCGTGATGACAAAGACTTTGAAACGAACTTGCAAGAACTCGAGCTGTTCGTCATGTTTCACCTTAATGCACCTACGGAATAAAGAAGAGAAATTATTACAGCTTTTGTATAAAATCTTTCCTTGTTCCATGATCGTGTGAACTTTTTACAGCAATCATTTTGGGTTTGTAACTGAACCTGACACAAGGTCTGTTCCCCTATGGAAAATGGCTACTCTGTAGGGTGGGATCTTGGGCACTACGCCCTGCTGAGGTCTCTCCTCTTACTCAGCCCTCCCCTCCCGAGTCCCCACCCCCAAAATCTCCAGGTCTTTCCCAACCCAGAGTTGGCAACCCTATTTATGAGTTGCTTGGGGACCTGGAGAAGGGGGGGAGCTTATTGCATGGAAATGGGCAGCTGCAAGTTTTGATGGCATGCAGATAAATAACACCACCTGGCAGATAACATGCCCGCCAGGCCCGTAGCTCCAGTGGGACATCTCGGGGCCAGGCCCCCCAACTTGCTTGCAAGGCCCCCTGACTCCCCACCCAGCCCAAGGCATCACAGCCTTCTCCCCTGGGTTAATTTGATTAGCCAGTGACCCCTAAGAACTTTAAATGCCCCCTGACTTAAGAAATCCTGGCTATGGGCCTGATGCGCGTAAGCCTCTATTAAAGGCATAATGCAGGGTTGCCAGCCCCCCCCTCCCGCCATTGGTTGCCAGATCCAGGTTGAGAGACTAACAGAGATCTAGGGATGAATCCTGGGGGGGACAGAGACCTCCGTGGTGCACAGTGCCCTAGAGTCCCCCCTCCGAAGCAGCCATTTTCTCCAGGGGAGCTGATCTCTGCAGTCTGGAGATGAGCTGTACTCCCAGGGGACCCCAGGTCCCACCTGGAGGCCGGCCTCCCTAGGCATAAAGGCCAGTGGCATCTCCAGTATCTGTTTCAGTGAGGGATGAGGGGAAAGGATGACGGTGTTTGAAGCCAGAAGTAGCAGAGTTGTTGTGGTAGAGTGTATACAGTTTATTTACAGAGCTATATACATACACGCAGCTTTGCAGCAGTTCACAGTTCTGAATGACAAAGTGCTTCGCTAACAGCACAACCATAAGGCAGGCTACTTGGTCAAGAACTCATTGCAATATATACACATGTTGACCAATCATAGTTCAGTGCTGGACAATTGCTTAGTCATTCTGACATCTGCAGATATGCTGCAACCATAGGTATCATGTGACCTCCTGGCTGTCACTGTAGATCATCTGGATCTAACTTATGTACATGACATGCTGTGGTCTTCTTGCCTATACTGACAAAGGAAGGAAGCAATAGATGCAAAGGTAGGACACAGACTACAATCAGAGGAATAGTTGGTGTGGAAAGGACCATCGGTGTTTGCTTCGGTACATAGAGGGGCAGCTTTGAGTGTGAATACCTGCCTGGGCAGGGAGGGGGCGGGCGGGCTGACTGTTCTCTCTGCATGGCAGCGGGGGTCCCAGCAAATCCACAGTGCATGAGCTTAGCCTTGTACAACAGCTGTCCTAACTGGAAAGCAAAATGTCCCACAGGCTGACAGTGGGCTGAACTAGGGACACCAACTCTGAGTTCGGAAATATCTGTCATCGATGCAACGGACATGAAATTGAGCAAACTTCAGAGGACAGTGGAAAACAGGAGGGCCTGGCGAGATCTGGTCCATGGGGTCGCGAAGAGTCGGACTCGACTGTGCGACTGAACAACAACAATTTTTTTTTGGGGGGGGCGCAGAATGGAGCCTAGGGAGGGTGAGGTTTCGGGAGGGGAAGGACTCGGCAGGGTACAGTGCCATGGAGTCCACCCTCCGAAGCAGCCATTTTCTCCAGGGGAACTGATCTTGGTGGTCTAGAGATCAATTGTAATAGCTGGGGTCTCCAGGTGCCACCTGGAGGTTGGCAGCCCTTGGCCTTTCTAGGAATCCAGAATACCTCACTTAAACTGATCCCTTGAATGGGAAGCACGGGAAGTAGGGATGCCGGCCTTCGGGTGGGACCTGGGGACCCCTCGGAATCACAGCTCATGTCCAGACTCCAGAGATCCTTTCCCCTGGAGAAAAAGGATACCTTGGAGGGTGGGCTCTATGGCACTGTACCCCACTGAGGTCCCTGTCCTCCCCAGGCTCCACCCCCAATCTCCAGGAGTTCTCCAACCAGGACCTGGCAACCCTTCACCCTCCATCCCCGCAGGTGGCCGGGGGACCTGGCGTCCCAAATGGAAAGGGACATCTTGCTGGGGTTAACATAAGAACATAAGAGACACCAGTGTTGGATCAGGCGAAAGGCCCATCCAGTCCAACACTCTGTGTCACTCAGTGGCAAGAAATACCAGTGCCATCAGGAGGTCCAGCAGTGGGGCCAGGACATTAGAAACCCTCCCACTGTTGGACCCCCCAAGCACCAAGAAGACAGAGCATCCCTTGCCCCAGAGCCCCTATCTATACCTTGTGGCTCATAGCCACTGATGGACCACTGATGGGTTAGATGTCAAGGCCGACCCTGCCTTGGTGCAGGAACCTAACCTAAGCTTTACATGGCTTTGGTCTCAGTCACTCCCCGAGTAACACACACACACACACACACCAAGAAGGCTTTATTGAAGACATCCAAGAAAAGACATTAAAACAAGGCATCTAGTTAAGTGGCAGTGAAATGCACAAAGATAACAAACTAACTAGTTACACTTACGGGAGGAAAGTCTCTTAATGTTATGCTGCTATTAATAAGATCTCCATGGCTTGGCCGCGGCCCAATTGTTCCCAGCGATTAGGATTGCTGAATATGCAATTGTTGCAATGCCTGCCTTTTAACTGTTCTTAACTGTTTTTTTCCCTCTGTTTATTGATCGTAACTTACCGTTGTGACCTGCTCTGAGACCACTTGTGGGGAGGGTGGGACATAAATTGAAGGGGGGGGGAGAGTAAGTAAGTAAATAAATAAGCCGAAATAAGGAATAATGATCCTTATACCCATAGTGATAGAAAATAGCCAGCTATAACCCCCTGACCTCCTCAACCAATCGCTGGACAGTGTCCATGGAGTTTTCCAGGATGAGCGTGAGTTCCCTCTCCCCTACCAGAGTCACAGCTGAACTGGGAGAGCTAATTAACAGGGCTGGGTAGACGGCCTTGACCAGTAACCGCCGGTGTGTGTGTGGAGTGATTGTGGCTAACATCTGCAGAGAATCGGAGAACAGCTTTGTTATGTATTGGGACTGGAAAATTCCAGGACTGTTTTTTATCAGAAACTGGCTGAGCTTGGAGCTCTAGACCAATAGCCTACCAGAACTCTGGAGGTGACCAATGAGGAAGTTGTGTGTTAAGTGTGACACTTAACTCGGAGGAACAGTTCAACAAGTGATTTCAGCTTTATTTCAGTGATAACAGCATGAAGGCTCAGCCTTGTAGGTACTAGACCAGCTAGACAAGTTCCATAGGCAAAATGACAACTTATATACAATTCTGGCTGAGATAGCCACACCTACAATGTTTCACGACAACCAATCACATTGGGTGTGTTACATCCAATCACAATCGATACATAACGTCCAATCAAACCCATTCCCTCCAGAATACACACCATTGGTCAGTATTTACAATCCGCATAATGAGCTATGGTAGCTCAAGCTTTTACCATTATGTCTCTCAAGACATAACATTGTGGGTCTGGCAATAGCCTATTATTAGCAGTTGTTTGGGGAGTGGGTGGTGTTTGCATGCTATTTAAACAGGGCCATTGCCGTGGGTCTTTGCATTGTTCTGGCTGAATCACTAATAAAGCAGAGCTGTTCACTAAGCTTGGGGGCAGACCATCCATGGAACCCAGTATGTAACAGAACTTATCTGGAAGGGACTGGTCAGTTCCTCTAGGATGGCTTCCCTATTGACTCTCAGACCAATTTCACACAAGAGCTGTGCCACGGTTGCGCCTCCCTTTTCCCCGCTTCTATTGATCAGTTTCCCACTAGAAGCTGTGTGGCCGCATTTTGACCCGCTGCTTGGCCCAATTTTCCCTGCGGTTTTGTGATCCTCAAAAAAAACAGGATCACCAGGGCACCGGGTGATTCCAGAGAGCCAACCCAGTGTCACTGTCTGCTGTGAAACACTCATCTCTGTGTCACTATGATTTGTGGTGTGCATCCTGCTAGGGATGTCAGCCTCCAGGTGGGACCTGGAAACCCCCCGGAATTACAGTTCATCTCAGGGCTACAGAGATCAGTTCCCTTGGAGAAATTGGGTGCTTTGGAGGGTGCAGCCTCTGGCAGTGTGCCCCACTGAGGTCCCTGGCCTCCCCAGGCTCCATCCCCAAATCTCCAGGAGTTCCCCAGGCTGGATATGGCAACCCTACCCCCGTCCTCCACCAGTGACTAGGAGGGACTTGGCAATCCTGCGTCTAGCAGACTACCCTTCTGTGCAACCAACAGTCATTATAACCGCCGGCTCACACACCTGTACACTTGATGTTTTCAGAACAGGTTGTCAGGTTTTTGTGGTATGCCTGGGGGAGCCATCTCCACCAAGGAAAAGGTCATAGGTAAAGATATCGCACCACCGGGGCGGGGGGGACGCTGCTACGTCTGCTGTGATGAGAATACATCTTTATTAGCTTCCTTGCTCTCAAAATAAAGGGATTTGAAAACACTTAAGGGGGGGAAAAGGGTAGTGCTGAGATATAAATGGAACCTGTGGACAAGAAAGAGCACCTCTGTGGCGTGGCGATAATGGGGGGAATCTTCATTGGTATGATATTGGCATCCTTCCCATGATTTCAGGAAACGTATATCAATATCTGTAAGAAATTCCATTTTGGGGGCCGTAAACCTGAAAACACATCAAGGCCAACCCAAGAGGCAGAGTCTCTCGGGGGGAATATAAAGTCAAAGGAATAGATCGACTGAAGCCAGAGGTATATTTGGAGGCATCTGCTGAGAGATTGTAGCTGAAACATGAGATCAAAGAAAAGAAGATGAAAACAGACCCCTGAGACGTGCTGGGTTTTGATGGTATTGTTTCTGCAATGCTTGAAGAAACACTAAGCTTCTTGAGTTCACAAATCTACACCCTAAACATGTGCATAAGCACACATCTGAATCTTAATTAAAAACACTCCTCTTCGTGGTTTTTTGATGGAATTCCAAGGTAGCTTTGAAGTACCAGAACAGCCTTGACCAAAGAGATAACTGGTAATTGCTGGTGATTTCTGATAAACTGGTCTTACCCTGTGCTGGGCTGGCCAAGTTGATTTTTTTCCCCTTGGCAAGGAGAAGTGGGCAGCTTGTGCACAGAGCTGACCATTTGAAAGCTTCATGGGGACCCACTTAAGAGCATCAGAAGAGCCCTGCTGGGTCAGATCAGTGAGGGTCCATCCAGTCCAGCCTCCCGTCTCACACAGTGGCCAACCAGTTCCTCTGGATGGCCAATGACAGGGCAGAGAGGCTGAGGCCTTCCTCTGAGAAGAACATAAGAAGAGTTTTGCTGGATCAGAACAGTGGTCCATCTAGTCCAGCATCCTGTCTCACACAGTGGCCAACCTCTTGAGGGCCAACAACAGGGCAGAGAGGCTGAGGCCTTCCCCTGATGTTGCCTCCTAGCTAGAGTTGCCAGGTCCCTCCTGGTAACCAGAAGGGGTAGGGGGACATACCAGGAGTGGCAGGGAGGGCCACCTGACATTGCAGCAACTTGTCTATGTCACTTCCAATGTAACCCAGAAGTGACATCATCCCACAGCAATGTTGGGGTGACACTCTGGTATTTGAGCAAGAACTCTATGATAAATTCGGCTTCTAGCATAGAGTTTTTGTCCAAATACCAGAGTGTCACCCTAATGTGGGGTCATGTTGGAAGTGATTAGACGTGTTGCTGCAACATTGACTGGGCCTCGCTCTTTTTCTGGATAAGTCCCCCCTCACTGGCCAGCAAGACCAGTGGTTGGGCAGTGGGGCCTGGCGGTGGGGGGGGACCCCCTGCCTCCATCAGGAGTCTGGCAACCCTGCTCCTAGCACGAGGTATTCAGAGGTGTGCAACAGAATTTGAACTGAGAGCCAAACTTCACACTGAATTTTTAGCAAGAGGGATCCAAGCTCCCTGTATCCGCAGAGAGCTGATATTTTTTTGAAGGACTGTGGGGCCCTGATTCAGTGGGGGATCGTGGCATGGAGGGGATAGGAACCCTTGCCTTCCTCTAGGGTTGCCAAGTCTGGTTTGGAAAATACCTGGAGGCTTTGGGGGTGGATCCAGGAGAGGGTGGGGTTTGGGGAGGGGAGGGGCCTCAGCATGGTACAATGCCATAGAGTCCACCCTTCAAAGCAGCCATTTTCTCCAGGGGAGCGGATCCTTTTCAGCTGGAGATCAGTTGTAAGAGCGGGAGATCTCCAGGCCTCGCCTGGAGGCTGGCAACCAGTGTTCCCTCTAAGCTGAGTCAGTGTGATCTAGCTCACAGTTTTTTAGACTCCGGATCATGCATTTTTGACTTCGCTCAGGGAGGGCGGCTCCAGAGCAAACTGATTTTACGCAGGAGCCAAATCGTTCACTTACAACTTTAAGGCCAGTAGCTCACAAAGTAGAATTTTATGCTCACAAGACCCTGCAGCTCAGAGGGAGCATTGCTGGCAACCCTACCTTCCTCCCATGCCATTTTCCCAAGTTCCCTTGGAAAACTTGGATGCTTTGGAGTGTGCAGTCTCTGGCAATGTGCCCCACTGAGGTCCCTGTCCTCCCCAGGCTCCATCCCCAAATCCAGTGGGGAAAAGGACAGTAGGGTTGCCAAATACAGGCTGGTAAACTCCTGGAGACTTGGGGATCTGCTCTCTTTCGTCTGGAGAGAAGATGTAATTCTGGGGGATCCCTAGGTCCCACCTGGAGGTTGGCATCCCTACCCCAAGCCGAAGTGGCCGCAGGAGGGATCGCTGTTTCCTTTATTTTGGAGGTCCTGATTAAGAGGTATTGTTTGCTTTGCAACAAAGTTCCATAAGGTTTGATCCAGTTCATAGTTTGGGTTTTCCTTTTCCAGGTTTCCTTTCTCCCTAGAGTCTGAATTCCGTTGTCTTCTAGGGACAAATGCTTTGGTCCAGGGCTATTTTTGGGCAGGAACACACAGGAACGGAGTTCCGGCTGGCTCCCAAGTTGGCCACGCCCAGCAGGAACTCATTGGCATAATAGGCCACACCCAACAGCAGAAACTCATTAGGATTGGCTACATTAGGGGTGTGTGGCCTAACATGCAAAGGAGTTCCTGCTCCAAAAAAAGGCCCTATGTTTTGACCACAAACAAGGTAAACAGAATAAGAAGCAAAAGGTGGGTGTGGCTGGGTGACCACACTTCTGGTAGCATGAGGGTGTGGCCTAATATGCCAATGAGCTGTGCTGTCATGGGTGTGGCCTAATATGCTAATGAGTTTCTGCTGTCGGGTGTGGCCTATTATGATAATGAGTTCCTGCTGGGCTTTATCTACAAAAAGAGCCCTGCAAGTTTTGTCTCCAGTATTGTATCTAAAAGTCTCCTCTAGCTAAGAAAGTCAGGTTGAGCCTCAGGCAACACATACTAATTTTATGCACACGTGTTTTTTTTTAAATCCATTTTGGGAATGGATGGTTGAACAGGATGTGTCACGCTTGCATTGCACAGGGAGATAGCCATCTGACAGAGCTCCACATGTCAGTGTTTCGAAATGTGCAACGTGCCTTGATGGACTGTGGTCAGTGGGAATAAACGGGTCTTGTGTGGCTGGTCGGCAGAAGGCTCAGGACAGCACAAACAGCAAACAAACCAACCCTTCATCACGTGGCGCATAATTCAGTAACGGATCAGCTTGGGAAATAAAACACACTTTCTGAGGTTGAACAATTAATCACCCTGCAGGTCCATATAGTCTATAGGGTTGCAAGCAGTGTTCCCTCTAAGCTGAGTTAGTGTGAGCTAGCTCACATTTTTTTAGCCTCTGGCTCACACATTTTTGTCTTAGCTCAGGAAGGATGGCTCCAGTGCAAACTAATTTATGCAGTAGCCAAATCACCTGCTCACATGAGCTCACAAAGTAGAATTTTTGCTCCACAGCTTAGAGGGAGCATTGGTTGCAAGCTCTGGGTTGGGAAATACCTTCAGCTTTGGGGGTAAAGCCTGAGGGAGGGCAGGGTTTAGGGAGGGGGGGAACCTCAGTAGGGCATGATGCCGTAAGAGTCCGCCCTCTAAGGCAGCCATTTTCTCCCGGGGAGCCTGTCTTGTTCATCTGGAGATCAATTGCATTAGTGGGAGGTCTCCAGAAGCTGCCTTGAGGTTGGCAACCCCAACAGCCCAACTTTTTTGCTCCCAGGCAAGGCCATCCATTTTCCTGCTCCTTCCAGATCCATGCAAACAAATCAGACCAGGCAGTACCAGCAATGAGGAACATCTCCACTGTGGCTGGGTCAGGGCCTCCTGCTCTGATACGAACCTGCCCAACCAGTGGAATCTTCACTGACTGATGCTCCACCTGCCTCCACCTTTGGAGGTGAGGCGGGTTCTTTTCTTCCTTGGTTCCTTGTCTGTGGGATTTCCTCTTTGCTTCTGTTTGTTGGCACTAGCTGCTATGGATTTCAGGGGCCAGGTGAAGGTGCTTTAAGCTCCATAGATCTATCTCAAGGAAGATATAGGAGGTAGGAAAAGAGGAAGCCCCAACATGACTTGGATTGACTCAGTCAAGGAAACCAAGCTATGGATTTCAGGGGCCAGGTGAAGGTGCTTTAAGCTCCGTAGGTGTATCTCAAGGAAGATATAGGAGGCAGGAAAAGAGAAAGCCCCAACATGACTTGGATTGACTCAGTCAAGGAAGCCACAAAGGCCCTCAGTTTGCAAGACCTGAGCGAGGCTGTTACGGTTAGGATGTTTTGGAGGCCATTAATTCATAGCTGAGCACTGAAGAATAGATTATTTTGAACTGTGGTGCTGGAGAAGACTCTTGAGAGTCCCTTGGACTGCAAGGAGATCGAATCAGTCAATCCTAAAAGAAATCAACCCTGACTGTTCCCTGGAAGGCCAGATACTGAAGCTGAAGCTCAAATACTTTGGCCACCAAATGAGAAGGGAGCACTCACTGGAGAAGAAGACCCTGCTGGGAAAGATTGAAGGTCAAAGAAGACGGGGACGGCAAAGGATGAGATGGTTAGACAGAGTCATAGATGCAACGAACATGAAATTGAGCCATCTTCAGAGGACGGCGGAAGACAGGAAGGCCTGGCGGGATCTGGTCCATGGGGTCGCTAAGAGTCGGACTTGACTGTGCGACTGAACAACAAAAATTCATAGGAAGTGACTTGATGGCGTATCACACACTCACACACACACACACACAAAGATTCGGTGTTTAGAATGTTGGTCATTTTTAATATTTTAATTATGGAAGCTTCGCGGCTGCCTCAAGTACTTGTAAGTAAAAAACACAGTAAAGGAGTAAAGAGCAGGTACTGAAGAGCAGGCTGAAGTAGTATGAGTCGCCTCCACGCTTAGATTGGCTGGATCTGAGTCATTGGATTTTGGTCTCAAAGCACTTGAAAAGGAGGAATGCCCCCCCAGCAAGGAAAGTCTTGGATTGAAACTTATTTATTTTAACTTTTCTTTAAAAAAAACAAACAAACAACTTCAAGACTTATTTCCACATGGCAGTTCCAATGATGCTTCAGCAGCAGGCTTTTGCTGAAGAACAAATTAGGTTAAGGCTCTGTAGCTCAGAGGAATGACAACTGAGGGGTGATAGGACAGAGGTTTACAACATTATGCATGGTATAGAGAAAGTAGAGGGGGAAAAGTACTTTTCTTCCTTCCTCACAATACAAGAACTCGTGGGCATTCAATGAAATGAATGAGCTGTAGGCTTAGAATCGACAAAAGGAAGTCCTTCTACACCCAAAGAATAATTAGCATGGAATTCACTGCCACAGTAGGTGGTGGCGGCTACAAGCATGGACAGCTTCGAGAGGGTACTGGATAAACATATGGAGCAGAAGTCCATCAGTGACGCCACAAGGTGGAACATAATGTCTGGGGCAGTTGTTATTTTTTAGCAAGCCATGAGATTGTGAAACCAAGGTCATAAGAACAGCCCTGCTGGATCAGACCAGGGGTCTATCTAGTCCAGCATTGTATCTCACATGGTGGCCAACCAGTTCCTTTGGAGGGCCAACAACAAGGCATAGAGGCTGAGGCCTTTTGGGATTTACAAGTTCTCTCTTTGATGTCATGAAAGAATTAATTTTTTTGTTTATGCATGCTGATGTCCTAGCTCGTTTAGTTAGGGACCCATTTGGAAAGCCTGTGTGTATTTGCCGACAGAGCAAGATGACAAAATACCTAATTAGTTAGCATTGGGATTCTCCAAGTGGGTAATCAATACTTTGGGGTGGACTAGAAAGTAAGCATTGGGTTTCAGTTTATTGCTCTTTGTTCTTGTTTCTGTTGCCGTCCCTTGCAAGAGGTTTAGGAATCCCTGAGTAAAGATGTAGGTTAGAGCAGCTAGACAGGACACTTTCCTGTATTTTTTGTTTCTTTAATCTCCCAGTAACTCCCTCTCTCATTAGTAAAATTGGTGTAGTGGTTAAGTGTGCGAACTCTAATCTGGGAGCTGCTGGATGACCTTGGGCAAGCCATAGTTCTGTCAGAGCTGTTTTCTCAAGGATAGTTCTGGAAGGAGCTCTCTGAGCCCCACCTACCTCACAAGGTGTCCGTTGTGGGGAGGGGAAGGGAAAGGAGATTGTAAGCCACTCTGAGACTCCGAGTGAAAGGTGGGGTATAAATCCAGTCTCCTCCTCCTCCTCCTCTTCTTCTTTGTAAAATTTCTTTTACAGCTAATACAAGTGTTCTGCCATGTTACTAACTCTGCATTAACATAGAAAACCACAACAAAGCCTTCGTCTGATAAGAACGTCAGATGAGTCCTCCTGGATCAGACCAGTGAGGGTCCATCTAGTCTAACATCAGGTCTCACATAGTGGCCAACCAGTTCCTCTGGACAGCCAACAACGTGGCACAGGGGCCGAGGCCTTCCTCTGATGTTGCCTCCTGGCCCTGGGACTCAGAGGCTTAGTGCCTCTGACTGTGGAGATTCTCCTCAGTCACCATGGCTGGTAGTCATGAACAGACGGATCCTTCATGAATCTCATGCTAATTAAAATATCAGCATAAATCACAACAAGAGAATAAATCTTAACTTAGGCAGAGCAAAACAGATGAAATTCCATAAAATATTGGTCCACACTTAATTGCAGTGGCCTTAAATGTGAAGGCTTTACTTATTTTAGCAATACCAGAGTAACAAAGGACCCCATTAGAATTCCCCCAAGATTCAGTCAAGAAATATAATACAGTTTTTCTGCTGTCCAGTCATTGATCTGATTATTAATAGCCTAACTTTTGTGCTTAGATGCAATCAGCTAGTCATCTAAATACCTCCTGCCCTACTGTGGTGCTGTAATGCATTATAAGCCACTAACTGAAAGAAAACCAAGGTTTTATGTAGAGACGAGACTTACCGTCAGTATTCTGTTTGTCCCATGCGTTTTGTAGGAATAAAACTGATAAAGTTCTGTGGCACGTTAAAGATCAGGTAGTTGATTTTGAGAAGGGAGCACTCACTGGAGAAGACCCTGATTCTGGGAAAGATTGAAGGTCAAAGACGACGGGGACGGCAAAGAATGAGATGGTTAGACAGTGTCATAGATGCAACGAACATGAAGTTGAGCAAACTTCAGAGGACGGCGGAAGACAGGAGGGCCTGGCGGGAGCTGGTCCATGGGGTTGCAAAGAGTCGGACTCGACTGTGCGACTGAACAACAACAAGTTGATTGTGAAATGAGGATTTGGGAAGAAATGGATCTATGAATCATTCTCTGGTGGGTGAATCACAATAGAGAAATGTCTTAAGGGAAATGAGCATGATGGAAGCCCATGTTGGAAGCACATGTTGATATCAGTGGAGACCCCACTGGGAATGGCGTCCCTGGGGTGAACAGTCCCCAGATATGTGAATGCAGAGTGATGAACACTGGGGCACCCCCCCATATATAAAAACAGGCCCAGAAACAGCAGTGGTTAAAACCAGGTAACAGACCTTGGGGTTGTAGTGAATATCTCAAGGAAAATACTCTACACAGCCAAGATACTGTACGGTTAGCCTCTGTGCTAGAAAGGAGATGGATGGGGTCTGACAGGATTCTCACAATTTAGGGCACATCAATCTCCAGTTCTGACATATTTATTACCTATGTTTTTTCCTCCCAGTTGAGCCGAAGCAGGTGATAACCAGGAATTAAGGTTGTCATTCTTTTGATCTGGTAAAAAATGTGTCCTCACCATTTTGCATGCTAATTTAACAAACTATATATATACAACTATGGTACATAATTCCATTTCATCATCTGACAAAGTGTGCATGCACATGAAAGCTCACACCTTGAATAAAACTTTGTTGGACTCTAACTTTGTTCTGTTGCTTCAGACCAACACGACTACTACCCACCTTGATATACCAACAAGGTTTTAAAAAAAGAGACTGAAAAGGGCTATTCACAGAATCCAGCTGCTTACCAATGACACTGTCAACAACAAATAAGTGCGAAATCAGCCATCATCTGATTAAGTGTGCGTGCACACGAAAGCTCACACTTTGAATAAAACTTTGTTGGTTTTAAAGGTGTCGTTGGACTCTAACTTTGTTCTATTGCTTCAGACCAACATGACTGTCCACCTTGAACTATGTGGCTGTGGTTGAAAGACAGAAAGAAACTATGCTAGGAAATATTGGGAAAGGGATTGAAAACACAATGGTCTATGTCATAATACCCTCAGTTGTTGTTCTTAACATTAAAAAAAAAAAAAACCTTGTCAAATCTTCTTCTTTTCTAACATCCCTGGGTCCAATGTTATCCATCACTGGTAATGCTGAAGAAGAAGAAAAAAGTAATGAGATGATATAATTTTTGCATGTAAATTCAAACCAGTAAAGAGCCAGTTTGGTGTAGTGGTTAAGTGTGCGGACTCTAATCTGGGAGAACCGGGTTTGATTCCCCACTCCTCCACTTGCACCTGCTGATGTGACCTTGGGTCAGTCACAAGCTCTGGCACAGCTGTCCTTGAAAAAGAGCAGTTTGTGTCAGAGTTCTCTCAGCCCCACCCACCTCACAGGGTGTCTGTTGTGGGGAGGGGAAGGGAAAGGAGTTTGATAGCCGCTCTGAGACTCCAAGTGAAGGGCGGGGTATAAATCCAATCTCCTCCT
>NW_015165883.1:196020-196465 GCF_001447785.1 Gekko japonicus
TTCTTCTTCTTCTTCTTCTTCTTCTTCTTCTTCTTTTGTTGACACTCCCACCCCCCCACCCCCAGTTTCATTTTGGTAGATCTGTCATCAATATGTGTGGATTTCAAGGAGGGCTAATACAATGTTCTCTCATTAGGTGGCACTGTTCGCTACTTTCCCCCGTAAGATCTAAAAACCCAATGCAATGCCCCACTCCAAAGCAATCCAACCAACTTTCCTACAAGATTATTTCACTTTTTTTTGGGGGGGGGCTACTGCCATGCACTCCCAAAGACATAAAGGTAGGTATTGACCATACAAACTCACCAAATATTTTACTTTCTATCAGTTTAGCTGTGCATCTCAGTGAGTAATTTTGATAATTCTCATCATACCAACAGTTTCTTTGTCTTCTGACACAGATTAGGTTCATATGTTCGAGAAGTGAATCTATCCATAATGTATC
>NW_015165883.1:196530-206048 GCF_001447785.1 Gekko japonicus
TTCCTGAGGTAATAGGATTTAGATCACAATGTCTGCAGCAATTTTTTGTGTAATACTGCTGAAATATCTAATTGCTCTGATTTTTCAGCGTTATAACTTATTTATCCCAAATAATGAAATATGGGCTTTGTACCAGCCAAACAGCGCATTTCCCAGAAGCTATCTGTCATTTATGCTTAGGTAAGATATTAGATCAGTGGAAATCCATTCAATTGCAAAAAGGTTGGAAAATATGGAACCCACCTGTGAAATTCTAACTACCATTCAGACATCAGTGTAGATGCCTGAGAAAACTGGAGCTTGGTTCCTTCCCAGAATTTGGGACTGGGTTTTAACCGTGGATTTGAATTCCTTACCAATTCCACAAAAGCAGTTGTCCCACCCTTGGTCTGCCATTTTCCCCAGTTGTACCGCTTAATTTTTCACTATTTGCTATGCAGCTGCGTTTTGACCCACATCTCCCTCTGATTTCCCCCATGTCTTCTCGATCCTTATTTTTTTAGGATCAAGAAGATATGGGGGGAATTGGGGGGAGATGCGGCCACACAGCAAATAGTGGGAAATTGAGCAGCACAACCGGAGGAGACAGCAGACCGAGGGCAGAACAACTGCTTTTGTGGAATCAGTCCCAGTTGGTAGACAGGAAATCAGCTCCAGTATGCCCAAATGCTTGCATTCTGACATCAGGAGTAACAAGTGGGGACCCACAAGTTGTGGGAAAGGGGGCATTCCCCTGATTTTGCTTTGTTCCCTCTCCCCCCTTCTCTGTCAATGATTTCACCTCTCTCTGCCCCATCCAGGGCCAGCTCGCTTACTAGGCGAACTAGGTGTTCGCCTAGAGTGCCCCGGCCATTAGGGGCACCAAATTGCACCCACCCCCCTGCAAATAGCACCCCCCGCTGGCTCTGACCGGTGGGGCGCATGGGGGGCACGGAGGGTCGGGGGCACCAGTAGGGATCCTCGCCTAGGTTGCAAAATATGCTGGGGCCGGCCCCCATCCATTATCTATCAATCTTCCCTTGCTGTCTTCTGCCTTCACCCCTTTTATATCAGTGTCCCCCTCACTTTCTCCCCCACCACCATCAGAGATCAAGAAGGAGAGGGCCGGTGTGGTACATTTATTTATTTTACCCCCACACACACACACACAGTGGGGACCTAAAGCAACTAACGTGGTTCTCCTCTGCTCCCTTTTATCCCCGTAGCGTCCCTATGATTTAGGTAGGCTGAGGGCATGTGACTCTTCCACCCAGCAAGCTTCCGTTGCGGGTTGGGCATGACAGAGTTGTGCAGTAGTGGTCAGAGTGTCAGGCTAGGGTCTTGAAGACTCCAGGTTCAGATCCCCAGATGTGTGTGTGTGTGCAAGGCCCTGGACAACTTTTGAGGGAGGATACCGTGAAGGACATATGCCCGCTAAATGTGTGGTGTCATTGGATTCCACCAGCATCCAGTTGGGGTACCCTGACCTGGACGGCCCAGGCTAGCCCAGTATCGTCAGATATTCTAAGCAGGGTCAGCCCTGGTCAGTATTAGGATGGGAGACCACCGAGGAAGTCCAGGTTTGCTACGCAGTTTTGGTACCGTATTTATCTCCAGCTTTACTAATAACGCTGCGGTGGCTCAAGTGGTTAA
Organism: Gekko japonicus; assembly: GCF_001447785.1. NCBI lineage: Eukaryota > Metazoa > Chordata > Lepidosauria > Squamata > Gekkonidae > Gekko > Gekko japonicus. Next base: position 198,163 of record NW_015165883.1, read on the forward strand.
GACGCTGAACTGCAGGCTGTGGAAGGTCGGTAGTTCAGCAGTTCGAGACCCGGTTGCCGCAAGACGGAGTGAGCTCCCGTCTCTAGTTCCAGCTCCTGCCAACCTAACCGTTCGAAAGCAAGAAATTGCAGGTAGATCAATAGGGACCGCTTCGGTGGGAAGGGAACAGCATTCCATGCGCCTTGGTGTTTATTCATGCCGGCCACATGACCACGGAAATGTCTTCGGACAGCGCTGGCCCTTCGGCTTTGAAACGGAGATGAGCACCGCAACCCTAGAGTCGGATTCGACTGGCTTTCGAGCAAGGGAACCTTTACCTTTACCTTACTAATAACATGGCTTGTCTGTTTTGTTTCTGTCATTGTCCGTTTTCAATCTTAGAGGGTTTCTGTGCCGGCCAGTGGTGAAAGAGATGGAAAGAGACCTTGCAGTCAAGCACATTTTTAAAAAATATTTTTTTCTCAGCTCTTTTTTAAAATGCTGTGGCCAGCCCTATGATATTCTGATAAACCCTCTCTTCTTTGGAAAAATGAAGTCTAACCGCTCCCACCGTGCAGAGATAACCTTATTGTTGTTTGTCTGGCATTAATTCAAACTCTTGCCTGCCTCCTAATTAGTTAAATGAAACTTGTTGCCAGTGTATTCCTCGTCGCCAGTGTATTCAAGACACCTCTCCCTTCCCATTGTATGGGGCATGTTTTACCATGACCCTTCCATCCATCCTTATCTCTGCTTCCATTCTCAGTCATTTATGATATCCTTTCTGATCAGTTTACAGTATTAAATTGTTCTATGCAATGGCTGTTAATGTGTGCAGTTATTAATATGGGATGCAATTCAACTCCATTACAAAACATTTTTTTTTAACTCCATTACAAAACATGACAGCTTGGCAAATCATTTCAATGGGTTGTTGATTGTTCCCTTGATCAATACTATATCCTTCCCTGCTAGGCAAGAAATAAGTCCATGGATTCCACACACACCCCAGACTGCTAACATTGCTGTCCATATTGAAATGAAGGCAGAATAATTTTAAAAAGTAATTGATAGAATGTTGCCAGCCTTTGTGCTTTGGTGGACCTTTCCAGGTGTGGATATTCCCCCCCCCCCCTTCCCAACTCAGTAAGCACTTTTGCTTTTGTTTCCCATTCATTTTTATTATTCATGTTCATTTCAACATTTTCTGGGGTGTGTGTGTGTTAATAAAGCATTTGGTTCAATGGATGTAAAATTAATTGGAGTGTGTGCAGTACTCGTTGAGATCTGTAGCCTGGAAGTGTCTTGTCATTTCAGGGATTTGGACATGATAGTGGCAGTAACTCTGGGGTTTCTGCTTGCACCCTGGTATCGTTAATTCAGGATCCAATAGCTGGTCTCCAGCTATCATTGGGTCTACCCATTAGTTCATTTCAGCATGCTGACTCAATGTTTCACATCCACATGACCACAGCCACATGACCACGGAAACGTCTTCGGACAGCGCTGGCTCTTCGGCTTTGAAACGGAGATGAGCACCACAACCCTAGAGTCGGGTTCGAGTGGCTTTCGAGCAAGGGAACTTTTACCTTTACCTTTAATCTCAGTGACTACCAAACTGTAATGCCCATGTGGTTGTGTTGTTTTCCCACCAAGGTTATTCCCAAGTATATTGCGCTGTGGCACCTTAGTCTTGCAACATCTCCCTTTGTTCATCGTTTCCAGATGATAAAGATATATATATAACATAAATTGTTACGAAGGGTCTGGGAGATCCAGGACCAAATCCTCCGTCTGCCATGGACGTTTGCTGGGTGACCTTGGCCCGGCCGCGTGCCCTCCCGCCTGCCCTGCTTCACACGGCCCTTGTGAGGATAGGACCAAGGAGGGGAGGATCGTATATGCAACCCCAAACTGCTTGGACAAAGGGGCAGGATAAAAATGTGCTCAATAAAAATAAGCTCCACAAAAACGGGTCTCTCTTGACTCTTTCCTGATGTCGGAATGGCACAATGAGTCACACGGGAGAGGTTGGCTGGAGTAGGAAATACCGGGGGGGGGTGTCTCAGCCTCTGTGCTCTGTCACCCACATGGCCTGCACCGTCACCACCCCCTCCGACCAGTCGAGTGACTCAGGGGAAGAGCCTGAGGAGCCCCAGGCCAAAGGCGGAGGTGGGCCAGAGAGGGCCTGGCCACGTGGCTGCCCCGCCAGACCCTGCGAGGGAGACCTTGCCCCTGGCCTCTGCGATAGCCATCGGGTTACCAACCGCCAGGTGGGGCCTGGGGACTTTCCATAATAACAGGGAACCCCCCTTTCAGTTATGTTGGCAGATAAAAATCTGAATATTACTCATATGGTGGCTAAATTTGGCTGGTTAACCTATTGTGTCAGTAGAGAGTGGAGGGACCATAATTAACTGGTTAAATTTAATTTTTACTTGACCTGTATTGGAATTTGTAAATATTTTAATGTTTTAATGTTTTTAATTTATAATTTTTACTTTACCTGTATTGGAATTTGTAAATATTTTAATGTTTTAATGTTTTAAATTTATATTGTCATACAAGAAATATTATTTTATCATGGTTTTGATAGCTGTTATTTAACTGTATTGGTTGTATTATGGTCTTTGACCGCAATAAATCTGGGAGAGCATTATGCTCTTCACAGAATAACTTTCTGGTGATTCCCGGCCCTAGAGACATCCGGCTGGCCTCAACCAGGGCCAGGGCCTGACCTGGTAGAACTCTCTGCCAAATAACACCAGGGCCCTGTGGGATCTTAGGCAATTCTGCAGGGCCTGTAAGGCAGAGACGTTCCGCCAGGCATTTGGTGGAGGACAGCGACCATTTGCAATCATGGCTGGCAGCCGGCCTTAGCCTAAATCTCCTACGCCTCTTGAGTTAGTCCCTCCCCGTGCCCACGAGACACTCACAATCCAGAATTGGGAGGGCACTACAAAATATAAATTCACCACTTGTTTTACCTGTATAAAGGAGCTGCGGTGGCTCAGGTGGTTAAGACGCTGAACTGCAGGCTGTGGAAGGTCAGTAGTTCAGCAGTTCGCTGGTCTGGACGGTAGACAAAGAACAGGGAGTAAGTAAGCTGGTGAGTGTGTCAGGAGGAAACAATAGGTTTAAGACACAGGTGACTGCTGAGTAGATCCTTCCATCCATTAGGAGTGTGGTGTGTTATCATGGTCAATCATTGAGATATCCCTTAAATTTTGAAGTCAGCAAGGGACTAGTTTGAAAACTTTCTGGTAGACCTGTTATAGTTACTTCCCTTTTGGCAACCTTGGAAATGCCTTCAGGTTAAGTGGAATTTTTCTGGGACCCCTTTAGGGTTTCCAGGTCCCCCCTGGCTACGGACGGGGGATGGGTGGGTAGGTCTGCCAGATCCAGGTTGGGAAAGTCCTGAAGATTTGGTGATGGAGCCTGAGGAGTACAGGGACCTCAGTGGGGTACAATGCCATAGAGTCCACTGTCCAGAACCAACCATTTTCTCCTGGAGGACTGATCTCTGTAGTTTGGAGATAAACTGTAATTCCAGGGATTCCCCAGGTCCCTCCTGGAGGCTGGCATCCCTAACCCATGTTAATTTTACTGCATGCATGATCATGAATGTTGTGTGGAGGGGAAGCCCCAAGGAAGAAACACACACAGATCTACATATGGGGGTTTCCCAGGGGTCAATTTGGGGGGATCGCGGGGCACACGATGAAGCCCTGCCCCCTGCTTCCGGTCGGGGTAAAATGGCTTTTTGACGCACCCTGTAAGTGCTCAGGGTGGACAGGTGTTCCTTACAGCTGTTTGGACTGTATTTTGGTCCAAAGCGGCTTCCCCCAGGCAGGGGGAATGACTGGCAGACATCAAGACCCAAGAGAGAGTTGAGATTGGTGTGTTCAAGTCTTGGAGGAGGCTTGTATTACACTTTGATCCCCTCTCCCAAAGCGGGCGAGCGCATTCAGGGCGTTTGGCCTTATGACACACTTCCGGTGATGTCAGGGGGTGTGGCATATGCTAATTAGTTATGCTAATGAGTTCCCGTAGCTCTTTTTCTATGAAACGACCCCTGGGGTTTCCTATAGTCCACATGCTGTGGTATCGGTGAACAAAAGGAGCTCATGCAAGGGCTGAAATCCATAATATAGACACTCCATCACATAATCCCTGAAGAATGAGGAAAATACGGTTTAATTAAAATGCATTACCAAAGCAATCATAACAAATCCAGATAGTCAAATTCTGGAAGACAATGAGAAAGGATACACATTGTGTATTTAATGGCTCCGAATTTCAGTCAGTGATCTTTCTTTTTTTAAAAAAAATAGAGGGGAAAGTTAGTTAGTCCCAGCCGTTTCTACCCCCATCGAGTTCCTTGGGTCTTAATTTTGTCTTTCAGTACTTTTAAAATGTGCCGTCATTGCAGCTGTAGGCATACAGAGAGGAGGATCAGGTATGTTTGTAGACGTGAGGCCGTATGGGTAGAAGGGTGTTCTGTAGGGATCCGGTGCAGTGTTGTGGTTCCAGTGTTGGACCCAGGATCAGAGATGGCCAGTTTCCAATCTCCAGTTTTTCCATAGTAATCTGGTTTATTTGATCATAGCATACTACATTATTTCCAAATAATGAATCTTCATAATGATTCAAGCCACGCGCTCGTTGTATTTTAGAATTACCAAGATGATCATTAAAAACTAAAAGACTGATTTCCGAAACAGTCACAGATACGGAAGGAGCTAATTTCTTATCTCTGTCACATACTTTGAGTAAAGAATGAACTGCACATTTTCATTTGAGTGTGTTTTCTTTTTCCGTTTACTTATCCAAAGATCATTTAGTGATATCTTACTACTCACTTGTTACGTAGACAGAAGAAAACTGCACTGCTAATCATCTGAAACAGCCAAGTTAATACATTAGCGGTAGCAAAGTCCCTCATAATGCTATGCAGAGTCTCTTTCTCCCCTCATCTAGGAGTGGGTGTTAAACTAATGTGAAGTTAAGGATTCCACAGAATATCTGAGTATTATTTTGTTAGTAATAGACTATAGGAACCCAAATTCTCCATGAATAGTAATATTGAGGGAGCAGTTCTTGGAAACACCCAAGTAAGGATAAGCACTAGTCTTTTTAGACTGAATTGTGAGAACAAGTTCTAGTACCGTCTGTCATCTTTTTTGCATTAAACATGAAGGTTGGAGCAGCAGATATAGCAAGCTTGTTCCTGTATTAGTATATGGCATTTAAAGTTTATGAACACCTTAACTAATTTGGGGAGGGGGGTGATAATCAAACTACCAAGGGTTCTTTGTTTCTGGAAGCACAAAAGATTGGATCCTACACTCTGTGGATGGAACAAATGCATAGAATTCTCCTCTCACTTTCTCCCTTCAGCCTACTTTATCCCCCAGAGCAAAACTCAACGGGATTAGGGGATTCTCAGGAACAAAAGGAGGCCAAAATCACACCCGCCCTCACTCATGCCGACTGTTCTACAAAGGGAGGGAAAACGTATGAAGAGTGTGTGGGGTGATTTCTCCCAATTCCTCCTCCTCGGTTGGATGCAAACTAAATGGGCAACTTCCAGTGGTTCTCTGCAGATCCCCCCGCCCTTGGTGTGCCCTTCCTGAGTGCCCCCCTATCTCCTAGGAACAGTATTCCATGGAGGTCAGGTGCAGGCAGGTAGGAAAGTTCCGTTCCACTGAATCCAACCCATTAACTGCAGCCCCCCCCCCGCCACACTCCACTCTGTTCCCGAGGGTGCTGACACTCCGGCTTTGGGGGATCCGGGGGGCTGCAGTGGGCAAGATCCATTCAAAGAACTTGTTCCATTCATGGATCATAGCGTCAGTCAGTGTCGCCGCTCTCAAGCTGCAGACAACTTATGGCAAGACCCCTGGCAGGGTTTTCAAGGCAAGAGACATTCAGACGTGGTTTGCCATTGCCTGCCTCCAGGGCTATTTTTGGGCAGGAACGCACAGGAACGGAGTTCCGGCTGGCTCCCAAGTTGGCCACGCCCAGCAGGAACTCATTAGCATAATAGGCCACACCCAACAGCAGTAACTCATTAGGATTGGCTACATTAGGGGGGTGTGGCCTAACATGCAAAGGAGTTCCTGCTACAAGAAAACCCCTGGGTTTTGACAACAAACAAGGTAAACAGAATAAGAAGGGAAAGGTGGGTGTGTCTGGATGACCACACTTCTGGTAACAAGGGGGTGCGGCCTAATGTGCTAATGAGCTGTGCTGTCAGGGGTGTGGCCTAATATGGTAATGAGTTTCTGCTGTTGGGTGTGGCCTATTATGCCAATGAGTTCCTGCTGGGCTTTTTCTACAAAAAGAGCCCTGCCTGCCTCTATGTCACCACCCTGGTATTCTTTGGAGGTCTCCCTTCCAGGTATTCGCCAGGACTGTCCCTGCTTAGATTCCAAGATCTGATGAGATTGGGCCAGGCTGGGCTATCCGAGTCAGGGCATTTTTTTTTTAATTGAGGTGTCCCTAAATAACAACTTCAGGTGCTCCTCAAGTCTCCGCCCTGTCCTAGAATTGTACAGCCTGCCCCGCTCTTGACTTCAAGTGGTTTAGCAGGGATAATCCCTTCGGGAATAACTTTTAGCACAGGACTGATCACTCGCCTGAAAACAGTCTCTGTCAAATCCATCTACAGTCGTTGCAAACCAACACAGAACTATCCGTCCGTGAAGGAAAGAGGCGTGGCCTAGTGATGGAATGCCTGGGCCCCGGAGTGCAGGCAGGAAAGCTGCCCTGGTGGGTTTTTTTTTTTTTTAATAAATTTTATTGTTTTAATAAAGCATAAATATTTCAAACAACACTTACTTCCAAGATCTACATGTCCATACATCAGAATTAAAAAACAATCAGTTTAACAACTAGCCAAACATCATACAGCTCTGTCACCGTCCCCAGGCTATCTCCTACAAGTATAACCAGCAATGGTAAGCTTGGTTGGCCGGGAGTATACCATTCTGTGCCATATAATCTAACACCGGGGCCCAAGTCCTAACAAATTTCGTGTAAGTAGGAGTATTACTATTATTCGCTCTCAATAGAGAATCTGAGATTTTAGCCATTACGAACTGATCCCAGACTTTTTCTTGCCACGCCGATATTGTGGGAGGAGAAGAAGATTTCCAGGCCGCTGCAATTGTTAAACGTGCTGGGTTTGACCCCCCCAAAAAAATCCAGTCCTTCTTGTCCCGCACTGCTCAGCTGAAAGGAATCGTTGCCTACAGTGCATTACAATATCAATTATACATCTGTGCTTGGCATTTATAATTAAAGGGTTTTTTTTCCTTTCATGTTCTGAGAGAAGATACAAATCTGTTGAATGTTTGTAGCAAAGAGGATCATTATTTTTTCAGGTACCAGGCTGTCTGGGCAGAGTTTTTTACAAGCTGCTGTAAAACAGGGAAGCCCACGGAGATCCCCCCTCCCTCTGTTAAAGCAGAGGTGAAATCCATTAAAATAAAGGCGTTCAAGGTAAGAGATCAAATCCTCTTCTGAAGGCTAGTGCACATGCTTCATTGTTCGGTTGCATTTGAAGTTGTTGGATTCTTTTTAACAAAAAAGTACCTTCTGCTGTGGGAAGGGATTTTGTGTGCACAATAGGGGTATGCATTTGGCTATATACGAGCTGGGAAAAATGTTGGGAAAATACTGTATCATCATTTTCCAGCAAGTCTTTCATCCAAATATAGATTTGGGGATTCTTTTTGGCTATTCGAAATGGCCAAGCCCCCAAAACACCAAAAAATATTTGGGATTTTTCAGGGCCTCCAGATAGCCAAAGTTAAAGTTAAACCTGGAAAAATACAGATTATTATTTATTTATTTTTGCCCAACCCTAATGCAGACTAAAGGAGCTGCGGTGGCTCAATTTA
>NW_015165883.1:206675-222644 GCF_001447785.1 Gekko japonicus
AGTGGTTAAGACGCTGAACTGCAGGCTGTGGAAGGTCTGTAGTTCAGCAGTTCGAGACCCGAGTGTGCCGCATGATGGAGTGAGCTCCCGTCTCTAGTTCCAGCTCCTGCCAACCTAGCAGTTTGAAAGCAAGAAATTGCAAGTCGATAAATAGGTACCACTTCAGTGGGAAGGCAAGAGCGTTCCGTGCGCCTCGGTGTTTAGTCATGCCGGCCACATGACCATGGAAATGTCTTTGGACAGTGCTGGCTCTTCGGCTTTGAAACGGAGGTGAGCACCGCAACCCTAGAGTCGGATTCGACTGGCTTTCGAGCAAGGGAACCTTTACCTTTACCTTTAATGCAAACTAAGCAAACTCCAGAGGAAAATAGAGGAAAATAGAGGACAGGAGGGCCTGTTGTGATGTGGTCCATGGGCTCGTGAAGAGTTGGACTGCAGTGTGTGATTGAACAACAAAAACAACACTGCTCATCCAAACACGCAAAGTCTTTTTATGAAGAGTAGGATTTAATACCCTGTTTATAGGGACTGCAGTCCCTTTAAATGCCTTCTGGGTGAACTCAGTGCTTGAAGAAGGTTTTTAAAGGGACTCTGTCATTTACATGCCTTTGGAGTTCACTTGTGGCTTGGAGAAAGCACCTAAAGGGACTACAGTCTCTTGAAACACATTTTCCCTCCATTGAAACGAATACAGAATGGGGACACCTTCTTTGGGGGCCCATAGAGTTGGACCCCTAGTTCAATCTTTTTGAGAATTTGGTTTGTTTTTTAAGGAGAGGCAACAGCAGCTTTGCTGCAAATTTGGTGCTTCTACATAAAAGCCCACCCCCCCCCAACCCCAGATATCCTGGATTAGTTCCCCATTATACCCTATGGGGACCATTGACTATAACAGTCCCCATAGGGTATAATGGTGCTAAAAAAACCCCAAAACCCCTGGGATTTCTGAAAAATACCAAATCCAGATACTGTACTAGTATTGGGATTCAGAAATTTTTTTGGTTCAGTATACTGGAACCTGGAAAATACCATTCTTTGCCAACCCTTAGTGCTCACGCAAACACAAACAGTATTTTTAAGAAGAGTAGGTTTTTATACCTTGCTTTTCTCTACTTTACAGAGTGTCAAAGTGGCCTGCAATCAACTTCCCTTCCTCTCCCAACAACAGGCACCTTGTGAGGCAGGCAGGGCTGAGAGAGTTCTGAGAGAACAGAGACTTACCCAAGGTCACCTAGCAGTCTTCATGTGGAGTAGGGAATCAAACCTGGTTCTCCAGATCAGAGTCCACTGCTCTTAACCACTACATTCCGCTGGCTCTCTTACAGCATACATGTCCATTTGTATGGTTCTGCTCTACCTACTGTAGGCTCATTCTGACTGATGCAAGACATGGTCACACATGTATCCAAAACCCAGCAAAACATGCCTGGGCCAATATTTTGGATTTTTGTTGCCAGAATTTTGCAAAAAGTATCGGAAGCAGCATTTTAAAAAAAAAATCCTGTCAGTTTTTGAACTGTGCAGTCTACAGTCTCAAGAGCTATTTTGGCTGAGTTCAACCTAGGATTGCTGAGAGCCATCACAGGTATTTGGAAAAGAGATTTCCTCTGCTTCACTTCCTACATTTAAAGGGAAGAGAACAATACAGAGAGAGGTAAGGAGCCTGCAAATCATGAATAGAAACAGGGCTATTTTTGGGCAGGAACGCACAGGAACGGAGTTCCGGCTGACTCCCAAATTGGCCACGCCCAGCAGGAACTCATTAGTATAATAGGCCACACCCAACAGCAGAAACTCATTCAGATTGGCTAAAATTAGGGGTGTGTGGCCTAACATGCAAAGGAGTCCCTGCTACAAAAAAGCCCTGGGTTTTGACCACAAACAAGGTAAAGAGAAGAAGAAGCAAAAGGTGGGTGTGGCTGGATGACCACACTTCTCGTAACATGGGGGTGTGGCATAATATGCAAATGAGCTGTGTTGTCAGGGGTGTGGCCTAATATGCTAATGAGTTCCTGCTGTTGGGTATGGCCTATTATGCTAATGAGTTCCTGCTGGGCTTTTTCTACCAAAAAAGAGCCCTGAATAGAAATTAAAGCTTCCCTAGGAATCCAGGGTCACTGTTACACTTTGCTTAACTGGAAGGAAGTAGCAATTGCACTCTTCCTGCAGGAGAGCACTTGCAAGTAAAGCAAGGGATTAGAATGACGGTCTGTGGCACCCCCACCCCAGTGTAGTGCCTCTGAGTGTCGTGCCACACACCAATACCTGTCCTGGGGCCTGCCAAGTGTCTTTAGAAAGTCAACAGGGCCGGATGTGGCCTTGATCCAGCAGGGCTTCTGACTGGCCCCTGAGGAACTCATTGGCTGTGCACCAAAAACACAACAAAAAAAGTATTTTTCAGATCTGGATTTCATGCAGGACATAATTGTTGGTGTTCTGGATTACTCAGGTCTCTAATACTGGTTCCTTATTTGGATTGGGTGGGGGATTCCAAAATCATTCGGCCCATTATTCTTTATGGGGAATGTTTGGGGTGTGGGTACATTTTTTGAGCAAATGAATTGCAGCCGAGCTGGTGCTGCCTGTCCATCAGCAAACCCACAAGTTTCAAATCAGTTGAATACCTGAACAAGGCGCCCCCAGCCATCCTCTATTGTTTCCTATGAGGAAAACAATCCCATGCTTTCTCCAGGGCATACAATAGCCAGACGTATGATAGAAAACTACCACTGGCCAAAAGCTTCCCAATGGAAGCACAGAATCAACACCAAACCAGAGAATCCCAGCAGAATGACATGCTAGTTTGGCAAGCCCAACACATCCAGTGTAAAGCCAGAGAATCCAAGTTAAACCAAGGCAGTGGTCACACGGACCTCTTACCGCGCTAGTTTTCCCGCAATTCTTCTATCCGCGACATTTTATATCGCTTGGAGGTGGTCAGATGGTCCCTCCGCTTCACTTGTGCGAAGTACTGATCACACAGCGCGCCGTCCCCGCGGTGGTGCGGGTTTAAAAAAACAAGTGCATGCGCTTGGGCATAAATACAAACTAAGAAGACCAAAATAAAAGCTAGCGCCTGTTTGCACATGTGCATAACTTAAACCGGAAACACAAAAGGGGGGGAGGGTAGCGCAGTCACGGCGGATTGCTGTCCAGATGCCAAAACCACGGATACAAAGCGTGAGATATCAGAAAACACCTGTTCCAATGGGTGTCAGAAAACGCTGATAAAAAGAGCAGAAACTGCGGGACTCAGCCCGCTTCGGTGCGGGAGGCGAGTTTGCCAATATGAACAGGAAACTTTAATGCGCGAGGGATCAGCAGCGAAGCCTGCACTAAATGTCCGTGTGACCTGACCCCAAGTGAAGCAAGGGAATAGAGTGCAGTCTGACAGAATAAATGTCAAACCAAAGAAACCAAGTAGAACCCAGGGCAATTTGGCAGAGGAAGCCCAATAGAACCACTGTCAAACAAGGGAATCCCAGCAGAAGCAACCAGATAAGCTCCCTCAAATGGGAGATCCCATTTGTCTGTGGGAGCTACTTCCCCTCTTTATCCTTCCTGTTGCCCTGAAAATCTGTGTGTGTGGGGGGGTGGTGTTTGATACTTTATAAAGCCAGCCCTGGTATTCCTGGGACTATTCAAAATCATAAAACCAGTACAGATCAGGATTCTTTAATGTGCATTCAGAACCAGAATATATCCCCCCCCCAAAAAAAATAAATACATACTGATAAGGTGGTTTTTTTTTTTGGGGGGGGGGTATTTTCAGACCTGTTATATACAAGTGCACATCCCTAACTACCACCACAGCATGAGTCTTCACTGTATGATGGTAAGTTGTGTATGCAAGAAAACATTGTAAACTCTATGCACATTTAAAAAGGCATCCTGTTAAACAGATCTTCTGTCTGAAATGTTGAAGAATTACTATTAAAGGTATGCATGACCACACCTAACTCACTAACATTCTGTGGTTGGGCCCACCTGCTATAGCAGCCATTTTGTGTCTGTGCCCACTGCCCGCTTTCAGAACTCCAAAGGTACCCAGAGGCTCAGAATGTTTGGGAAACTCTGTTCTATAGATTGCTGGCGTCATGTCTGGTGAATCCATGAGAGCAAAATGAGGCAGGTGAACCAGGCCCAGACAGATTTTGTACCCCCAGCCCCCTCCTTGGCCAATGGGGTGTCCCAGCATACAATTTGGCAAGGTTTGGACTTGTTTCTGTGAGAGCCCCCACAGAGAGATCACATTAACTGAGTCTACCCAGTAGACCCCATGTTCTGGGCGCGCAACCTGTGTATGCATGCACATATGGATATCTCAATGGAGAGACCGTGTCAGAGGTTTATAAAATAATAGATGAAACCTGAATAATGGTGGCAAGTCTTTGGGGGAAGGCATGATAGCTAGCAGACTTCCTGGTGGCACCTGGGTTTTTGCCACTAAGTGACACGGTGTTTGGACTGGAGGCGCCATTTGCCTGATCCAACATGGCTTCTCTTACATTCTTAAAAGCAAAGAGGCATGAACGTTTTGCTGCTCTCGCAGCATTTCCTAGTCTCTTTAGTTGAGGGGAGCTGCTTCCCATCCACCACGGGCAAGTCCTCAATGGCTGCTGCTGCTCCCAGCTCCTATTGACTCAGCCTGCATCCTCCCCCTCTTTCCACCTCCTCCAGTCATCTGAGTTGCAGAGTTAAATGGCTAGAGATCACAAGCCTCAGCTACTGAGTACCCTTTGCTCCTTCGGACATTCCTAAAGAAGAGGGGGTTTTTTTTCTTTCTTTCTAAGCAGGGGGTTCTAAATTCACCACAAAGTTATCTTTAGGACACCTCAGACCCAAGCCCATCTCTTCTTCATCATCATCATCATCATCATCATCATCATCATCATCATCATCATCATCATCATCATCATCATCATCATCATCATCATCATCATCTTTCAATTTATTGATCGCTCAATCCTGCAGAGCTTGCTGGCTCTGAGCAATTTACAGTTACTCAGTATTACGAGGGAGTAACAATGATTTGTGGGGTAGGGGAGGACAACATATATACATCTTAATTCACACACATTTGCTGCCAACGAGGGTTTTCGTTCAGCTGAAGATGAGACGTGGTCCGGATGGCATTTTTCCTTGGCCTGGTTTGATGGTGTCAGCTTTTCTCCAGACTCTTTCGAGTTGTAGTGTCACACTACCACCGCCTGGCCGGAACAGCCCATTACAGGCTTTCTTCATGCCGAGGAGATCTCTCTAGGATTTCCAATCTTGCGAGCTGGACTTCGTTCGCTGGCTAACACCGCTCCACCCCACGGGGGGGGGGGTTCAGTGTGCCCACTCTCTCTAAGGAGTGGTACCCATTTTATCTACTTGCCAAAGCTTTTGAACCGCTGGGTAGACAGCGAGCTGGGGACAGGGCTGGTAGCTCACACCAGCGCGGGGCTAGAACTGACAGCAAGCCTGTTCAGCTCAGATGTTACTATTATAACCAGAGGATAAATCCTCTGTGCCACTGCTCCCCTTTATCTCCCCTATTCTCAGCAGCCACTTTTTTCCATCAGCCCCCAGCAGTCCTGGTGGATGAAATGGATGAGAAGGATGTGTTCGCATCTTGCTGTAGTAACAACAGCTATTCGGCATTTCTTTTTGCAAGGAATGGCTCTCACTGGGATACTCGGTAGAAGATCAATGGTCAGGATCTTTCATTAAAAACAAACCAAAAAGAAGCTCTCATGGGCAGATTGATCAGGAGAAATAACAAGAAAGATCTCCTTTCTCTCTCTCTCTCTCTCGGTGTGTGTGCAAAGTGCCGTCAAGTCATAGCCAACGTATGGCGACCCCAATGGTAGTGGTTAAGAATGACAGACGGTCCAGAGAACCGTGTTTAATTCCCCACTCCTCCACATGCAGCTGCTGGGTGACCTTGGGTTGGTCACAGTTCTCTCAGAGCTCTCTCAGCCCCACCGACCTTTCTGTTGTGGGGACCTCCTCCTCCTCCTCAGTGGTCTCCCTTCCAAATACTGACTCTGCTTAGTTTCTGAGAAATGACGAGATCTGCCAACTCCGCACCCCCTTCCCTCTGATGCCCCTCCTCCACTTTAAATATCCACCCTTCAACAGACCTATGCCCTATATGTTTTCCCCGGCAGGATAAAGAGCAGCTTTATGGGGGAGGGGGGCAGCACTTGAGGCAATGGATTAACCCCGGATCCCACAGACGGCCCCTCCACTCCCATGGCTGCTTTCAAGCTTTTCAAAAAGCAAGAGATCCTGATCACGGATTTCCTACTTCTCGTTCGATCTCCACGGTAGATCTGCGCCAACCAGGTATGCAACTCAATGCTCCCACTAACCTGTGGAGTCTTGTGAGCAAAAAGTCTACTCTGTGAGCTCCTGGCCTTAAAGTTGTGAGCGTGATTTGGCTGCCGCATAGCTTAGTTTGCTCTGGAACTGTTCTTCCTGAGGTGAGACCAAAATGTGCGAGTCGGAGGCTAAAAAACCGTGAGCTAGCTCACACTCACTCAGCTTAGATGGAACACTGCCACTGGTGTGTCCCATGGGTCCCTGCAAAGGATTTTGAGCTGCAATTTAATGAAGATGCTAAGATCTTTTACCCTGTCCTCCAGAACTACAGTTCCCAGAGTTCCTAAGTGATGGGGGAAATTAAGCCAGTTGACTTCCACAGTGTAGATAGTCTCTGAGAACCTTCTGTGTGTCCCACAGATTTTGCTCACTCTGAGGAAGCAGCTTAATGAGGGATCCGCCAGACTTCATTCTGCATTCCATTACATAAACCACTTCACTGTCTTTCATTCGGTCTTCCACTCCACTTCCCCCCCCCCCCGCCTCTGGAGGAAATGAAGGAGATTTCAATTGGTTCTTCTCTGGCCTCGGATCACAGCAGCATTCACGTCAAGTTGGTGTTTGCTTCATTTCCTGACTGATTTGATTTGGACACAATCACTCTTGGGCAGCGGCGGGCAAAGAACTGAAAACAGACACTCCGGCCTCATCCTCGAGCTCCCCCCCCCACGCTGTCCCCCGTTCTCTGTGCCTCTCTGTCCGGTCCTTTTTTGTCATGGCGAAAACAAATACTCATTTTGCAGAAATGATGGTGTCACCCCTGAAGCAGGTGAGGCTCTGGGAGAGGCAGGAGTCACCCTTATGTAGGAGTTTGGGAGGGGGGGGGTTGTTTTTTTTTAATGGCCTGGGAATGTTGCCAAAGCTCAGAATCACCTGATGTTCTCAGCAGTCCACCACATCGTGTTGCGCTTTCTCACTCGGAGACACTTCCTTCCTTCCGTCCTTTCGAGTGCCAGGAATGCTGCCGTGGCAGCGTTCCCAGATTCCAGAGAGGAAGGCGTTCATCTCTGATGGTGGTGCTGATGGCACCAGGAATCAACAGCTTGAAAAGGGGACTAGGCAGATTCCTGGAGGATCGGTCTGTCAGTGGCTTCAAGCTCTGGTGACTGAGGGGAACCTCCACGTTCAGAGGTACCAATCCTCTGAATCCCAGAGCCAGGAGGCAACATCAGGGGAAGGCCTCAGCCTCAATGCCCTGTTGTTGGCCATCCAGAGGAACTGGTTGGCCACTGTGTGAGACAGGATGCTGGACTAGATGGACCACTGGTCTGATCCAGCAGGGCTCTTCTAATGTTTTCAGTCTCCACATTCAGAGGCACTAATCCTCTGAATCCCAGAGCCAAGAGGCAACATCAGAGGAAGGCCTCGGCCTCTCTGCCCTATTTTTGGCCCTTCAGAGGAACTATTTGGCCACTGTGTGAGACAGGATGCTGGACTAGATGGACCCTCACTGGTCTGATCCAGCAGGGCTCTTCTGGTGTTCTTATCAGGGGAAGGCCTCGGCCTCTCTGTCCTGTTGTTGGCCCTTCAGAGGAACTATTTGGCCACTGTGTGAGACAGGATGCTGGACTAGATGGACCCTCGCTGGTCTGATCCAGCAGGGCTCTTCTGGTGTTCTTATCAGGGGAAGGTCTCGGCCTCTCTGTCCTGTTGTTGGCCCTCCAGAGGAACTGGTTGGCCACTGTGTGAGACAGGATGCTGGACCAGATGGGCCACTGGTCTGATCCAGCAGGGCTCTTCTAATGTTCTTATGTTCTTAATCTCCACATTCAGAGGCATTAATCCTCTAATTAATTAAGCACTAATGAGAGCTAGTTTGGTGTAGTGGTTAGGGACGCAGACTATAATCTGGGAGAGCCAGGTTTGATTCCCCACTCCTCCACAAGCAGCTGCTGGTGTGACCTTGGATCAGTTACAAGTTCTTTCAGAGCTGTTCTCAGGAGCAGTTCTCAAGAGAGCTCTCTCAGCCCCACAGACCTCACAGGCTGTCTGTTGTGAGGAGGGGAAGGGAAAGGAGATTGTAAGATGCTCTGAGACTGCCTCGGGTAGTGAAGGGTAGGGTATAAATCCAATTTCTTCTCTCTTCTTCTTCTCTGAATCCCAGAGCCAGGGGCCATATGTTCTTATAACCTGGATTACAAACTGACCTGGAGAGGAAATTTTGGAGGTATAATGCTTGCTTTGGACTGGAGGTGAAGACTTGACCCCACTGAGCAAAAAAAGTTCATCATCAATTTATCACCTGTTTTGTACAAAAAATATACTTCGGGATCCTACAGTGCAGGAACACCTTTAGCTGAGTAATAAAGCCAGAAGATAATTCGTAAAAGGCATTGAGTTCTGTCAGGAAAATGGCAGGGATATGACTGATGTGCAAGCAGATATGGTTATAGTGACCAGTGCGTTTATTTTGGACAGAAACTCTGAGAACAAAAGGAAGGGAAGAGGGCCGTGACACAGGGATGCAGAATAATTTTGTTGGTTCAACCAAAATACTGGTCATGCTGTATGGGTTCTTATAATCCACAAAATGACAGCTGCAGAATCAGCTCGACTGACTTATGAATGGTAGCAAGTATAGACGTCAGTATCACTGGCTCTTATTCTGCAATTTGGCCCAGGATACCGATTGCAAAAAACAGTGGGTCACATCCTGCCAGATTTTCTGCTCAGTCCCCCCCCATGTTCTTCCTCTCTGCATCCACTGTCCCATGCCTCTGTTGTCCGTGCAGGTCCCACACTCCCTGGCACAGCCTTTTCAGAGCAGAAAATGGGGGAATATTGTAGGATAGATCCTAAAGGAGTTATGCACACAGGCTCTGCATGTAAAGTATGGCCAATGCATCAAGGTTTAGGGTGAGACCAACAGGTATGTGCATATTATATGCCTCTGCACTTGGACAGGCAAGGAAGGTAGCTCATCATCCTCTTGAGATGTATAAAAAGCTATTTGCTGGCATGTGTCATTTGCACCTGCTGCCTTTCTGTGGTGTGCCCTCTAGTCCACCAGAGGGCAGTCACACATCAGTGGGGCAAAGCCATTGGATTCCCTTCCCTTAGCTGCATACTTTATCCTTTTGCACGATTGTTTATAAATGAATATATTTGCAAGACTATTTGAATTCCTGGATTTCCTCTGCCCCCCTTGCATTGACACAGGGATGCAGAATAAGCTTGTCGGTTCAACCAAAATACTGGTCCTTCTGTATGGGTTCTTATAATGCATAAAATGACAGCTGCAGAATCAGCTCGACTGACTTATGAATGGTAGCAAGTATAGACGTCAGTATGTCTGGCTCTTATCCAGACGTTTGGGGGTAAAAGCAGCTTCTTTCCCCTAGCATGCCACTCTGCTAGATGAACCATCCTCTCATGCGTTGATGATTCGGAACAGTCAACCAAAGCGGTTTGTAGAACAAAGTTTGAGTCCTTAAAGACCAACACAGTTTAATTCTGGGTATAAGCGTCAGTGTGCCTGCACGCCTCTTCAGTCTGTAGTCGGTTTTGGATTATCTGTCCTCTTGTATGTGGGTGTGAAAGCTGGACAGGGAAGAAAGCTGACAGGAAGAAAGTTGATTCCTTTTAAATGTGGTCTTGGAGGAGAGTTTTGCAGATATCGCGGATTGCCAAAAAGACCAATCAGCGGGTTCTCGAACAAATCAAGCTCCAACTCTCCATTGAAGCGAAAATGACTGAACTGAGGCTATTGTATTTTGGTTGCATTATGAGAAGGCAAGAGTCACTGGAAAAGGCAATCAGGCTAGAGAAAAGCTGAAGGCAGCAGGAAAAGAAAAAGGCCCAACTTGAGATGGATTGACTCTATAAAGGAATCTATGGCCTTCAGTTTGCAAGACCTGAACGAGGCTGTTAACAACAGGACATTTTGGAGGCCATTCATTAATAGGGTCGCCATCGATGCTCCCTCTAAGCTGTGGAGTCCTGTGAGCAAAAATTCCACTTTGTGAGCGGCTGGCATTAAAGTTGTGAGCGAGCGATTGGGCTGCTGCATAAATCAGTTTGCTCTGGAGCTCTCCTTCCTGAGCTGAGACAAAAATGTGTGAGCCAGAGGCTAAAGAACTGTGAGCTAGCTCACACTAACTCAGCTTAGAGGGAACACTGGTCGCCATAAGTCGGAAGGGACACGAGGGCACTTAACACAGAGACACGTCCTCTTGTGTTGTTCTTTGCCATTTTTGCTGCCTTTCTGTTTTACCTCTCACCAGACCATTGACTTAAAGCAACAGCCATTGCTGATCCTAGTACAAGTACTTTGGGCTTCCCTGCTTATTTCCCCCCATTATGAATACCAGTGAGGTATTCTTCCCCTGTGTTTCCTCTTGCGGCATTTAATAGATCCTCCTATCCCACAAATGCTCATTTTGCTTCAGGAATTTTGGGTTTACTTTCCAACATATTTGGAATATATCCAACAATCAGCAAGCAGGTAAGCATTGATACCTGTAGTACAGGGTTTGGGCTTCAAGGTAGCTTCCCCCCCCACACACACACCTGTGAGTCTTAACTTTACAATTTTTCATTACATTCTTGATTCAGAATGTGAGCTGATGTTTCTTCACTTGGTGCAAATCGTTAGGTCATCTAGTGGTCACAGACTTTCCATTCCAGGACCAGTGTTCCCTCTAAGCTGAGTTAGGGTGAGCTAGCTCACAGTTTTTAGCCTCCAGCTCACAGATTTTTGCCTTTGCTCAGAAGGGATGGCTCCAGAACAAACTAATCTATGCAGTAGCCAAAGCGCTCGCTCACAATTTTAATGCCAGTAGCTCACAAAGTGGATTTTTTGCTCGCAAGACTCCACAGCTTAGAGGGAACATTGTCCAGGACCCAAGGGGATTGGTAGAGTTTACATACCGTGAATTTATAATTGATTGGAAAAGCACTAAGCACTAAAAATCACTCAGCTAAAATTCAGCCAAACAGCCAAATTCATATTTAGAAAAAGAATTCAGGAAGGAAGAATTTGGACTCCTTGAACATAAGTGAAGTGAACCCTAAAATAACCCTTGAGATTGATAAATTTAAATGGGTCGAGGTGGGCTGGGTATCAAGGTAGGAACTCCAGTTGCCGATTCCTAATATATCGTTAACTTACTATTTAGATGCCTCTGTAAGCCTTTGGTGTCCATCTGTCCAAAAACCCTTGCTAATATTGGAATCAGTTCTTGCAACCAGTTCACCAATAGATGCCCTTATTTGCACAAAAAGCCGAGATTTGATAGCATCCTCAGTCACAGTACATGGGATGAATCCAAATGGGGAAAACATTTAAATGGGGTGCCTCAAAAGCTATGGGATTCCCTCTTTCCATGTTCCCCAGGACCCCGCAGAACCCTTGAGGATCTTGGTGCTGTATCTGAATGCAATTTCTTCCTGAAATTAAGTATGTTTGCTGACAAGATCGCGTCTGCCAGATATCATTCTATATATTTTCTTAATTTGACTCACCTACTCACCATCAAACATTATTTCGATAGAGCCTCTGTGCCAGAGGAGTGGTTGAGGTTCAGTTGCAAAGCGCAACTCCAGTCTTGACCTGTGAACTTTGTGCTGCCTTTTCCACAACGGTATTCTTGATTCTTGGCTCAAGTGGTTAAGACGCTGAACTGCAGGCTGTGGAAGGTCGGTAGTTCAGCAGTTCGAGACCCAAGTGTGCCGCATGATGGAGTGAGCTCCCGTCTCTAGTTCCAGCTCCTGCCAACCTAGAAGTTCGAAAGCAAGAAATTGCAGGTAGATAAATAGGTACCACTTCAGTTGGAAGGTAACAGCGTTCCGTGCGCCTTGGTGTTCAGTCATGCCGGTCACATGACCACGGAAACGTCTTCGGACTGCGCTGGCTCTTCGGATTTGAAACGGAGATGAGCACCGCAACCCTAGAGTCGGACTCGACTGGCTTTCGAGCAAGGGGACCTTTACCTTTACCTTTTTATTCTTGATTGTAGCAAAAAGTGGAGCCATCATCTGCCCGTGCGGGTTAAGGCTTGACTTTTGCTTCACGCTACACCAATTGCCATTTCTACTTTCCCTTCTGCTCATGGAACTCGTTCAGCAGCTTTTGCTTTCTGTCTCCTCACGTTCACCTGCTGCTAAGCCGTGTATCATTGCTGCAAGATTAATTATGACAAGACTGCATGAAGAGAGACAGAACATGAATTATATAAATGACCACTTAGCAAGGAAAACATTCTTGGATGTCACATTATGTCAAGTCTTGCTGGGACCGCTTTGGTGTCTTGTCTTCGTGTACTGAGCATGAAGTTTGACGTGAGATGGTAGCTGTTCCCCTAGCCCCCATAAGTGCTCTTGAAGCGGAGAAAAACTGTCATGGGAAGGAGCCGTAACACGGACTATTTTCACTGTGACAAAGAGATTCTCACATTTCCCCAGCAGCATGGGAAAAAGCCCACTACTTCAGCAGGGACAGACAGCCGGAAACATCTGTGGAAAGGATAATCTTATCACACATCAACACCCAGTCAAAAAACCGGAGGAAGAGGTGGGTGGTTAATTCTCATATTACTTCTTACTTTGGGTACTAGATAAAAATCTTTAAATTTATCAGTGCAATACAAAATTCAAGGCAACCGGAGCTGCTGGTACTCATCTGCTCCCCGAATTTCTCATCTGCCCTTCTTTCTCCTGTGGAAACCAAGTCTCTTGATTTGACTTTTTTTTGTTGTTGTTCAGTCGCACAGTCGAGTCCGACTCTTCGCGACCCCATGGACCAGATCACGCCAGGCCTTCCGGTCTTCTGCCGTCCTCTGAAGTTTGCTCAATTTCATGTTCGTTGCATCGATGACACTGTCTAACCATCTCCTCCTTTGCCGTCCCCATCTTCTTTGACCTTCAATCTTTCCCAGCATCAGGGTCTTCTCCAGTGAGTGCTCCCTTCTCATTGGGTGGCCAAAGTATTTGAGCTTTAGTTTCATTATCTGGCCTTCCAGGGAACAGTCAGGGTTGATTTCTTTTAGGATTGACTGATTTGATCTTCTTGCAGTCCAAGGGACTCTCAAGAGTCTTCTCCAGCACCATAGTTCAAAAGAATCTATTCTTCGGCGCTTGGCCTTCCTTATAGTCCACCTCTCGCAGCCATACATGACTACTGGGAATACCATTGCTTTGACCATGCGGACTTTTGTTGGCAGGGCGATGTCTCTACTTTTTATCATGCTGGTTAGGTTCGCCATCGCTTTCCTCCCAAGGAGCAGGCGTCTTTTAATTTCATGGCTGCTGTCACAGTCTGCGGTGATCTGAAAGGTTATACCCAGAATTAAACTCTATTGGTCTTAAAGGTGCCACTGGACACACCCTTTGAAATAAAATGTTTTGTTTTTTTTAATTTGGGTGGGGGTGTCCTCAGGAATATCTTAGTAGCTTCAAGGGAAACCCAAAAAAGTTGCAATAGGACTCCCAAAATATATGGATAGAGGTGGTTCACGTATCCTCAGCATATTATGACATCACCAGTGATTCCCTATGCTGACTCAAGATGTCCTCTCCTTCTCAACAGTGGACTCTCCTATTGCAGTTGCATTTTCAAAGTGCTGGTTTTGATTTCGCTGTTTGGATCTGTTATGTATTGAGCCCGAACTGTCCTTGCAAAAGGTCTTTGCTTGGGATGCATAACAATACATTGCTAGGATCCTAGAATGAACCAGTAGGGAGACAGGGATCCTAGAGTAAACCAATTGGGAAACAATAGAGTGTAAGTAGGGTTGATCACAAGCTAAAAATGAGCCTACAGTGTGATGTGACTGCGAAGAAAGCTAATGCAATCTTAGGCTGCATTCACAGAAGCCTTGTGTCCAGATCACGGGAGGTGGTAGTTCCGCTCTATTCTGCTATGGTCAGGCCTCACCTAGAGTACTGTGTCCAGTTTTGGGCACCATATTTTAGGAAGGATGTTGACAAGCTCGAGTGTGTCCAGAAGACGGAAACCAGAATGGTGAGAGGGTTGGTATCCAAATCTTACGAGGAAAGGCCGAAAGAGTTGGGTATGTTTAGCCTGGGAAAGAGAAGGCTTAGAGGGGACATGATTGTAGTCTTCAAGTATTTGAAGGGCTGTCATGTAGAAGATGGAGCAGATCTATTCTCTCTTGCTCCAGATTGCAAGACTAGATCTAATGGGTGGAAATTACAAGGGAGTTGCTACCGGCTAAATATCAGGAGAAACTTCCTAACTGTAAGAGTGGTTGAGCAGTGGAACAGACTGCCTTGGGAGGTGGTGGTGCTCCTTTGCTGGAGGCTGGACAACCATCTTTCGGGTATGTTGTAGGTATGTAGGACTATCTTTCAGCTATGCTCCTGCAGAGTGCAGGGGGTTGGACTAGATGACCTGGAAGATCCCTTCCAACTGTGATTCTATTAAATAGCCTGTCGTTGGGAATGTGGTGTGTTTTGGGTGTAACCCTTCTCAGGCATAAATACCTGGCTTCAGCCAGGGATTTGCAGTCTTCTTTCTCTTGATGAATCACTAATAAACTATGAGCTGATCACTTCTACGCGTCTGAACCCAGTATAGTTCAGGATACAAAGACTAATTGAGGGGTACATGCAATTGTGTGGCACAGATGCCGAATCATGCTTGCAAATTGTAACCTTGGGGTCTGAGAGCAACCTTTCATGGAGATGTCTAGTAACTTTTTTGTTTTTATTTTGTTATAACCAGAGACAGATTTAATTGAATGAGGACTATAGGAGGATTAATTTGCGAAGATTATAGGTAACATCCTTTATTCTCCATCCTCTAACTTTTTTTTTTTGTATACTGCCTCTTTACCCTTCCAGTTGAGATAGCTGTGAAGTCTGCTAGTGGGAGAAAATCCAGGAAGGGTTTGTGTGTCGTAGGATCCAAAGGATCCAATAGATCAGAGTTCTGAGATCTCCCATGCTGCTTCAGTGCTGCCAATTCACATCCCCTTTTCTGACCCCAGTGGGCATGTAAACCCCATCATCACCCCTGCAAGTCTCCTTCACGACTGTAGATTTGTCTCCATTTCAAACCCATCTTGGTCGACGTGATGGGCAAGAGGTGAATAATTGCTGTAGGAGAGATAACGACCTGCCTTCCAACTAAATGTCTGATTTGTCAGGTTGGAAGAGTATCATGTACGCATCTCTGTGTGAGTTTCCCATGCCCCATCTGGATCCCAGCAGTGGCTCTCCCCCCTCCTCCCGTTTCTCAAAATGGTGTGCAGAGTCTTTGCAGGGAATAAGGGAGGCCTCTGGTATTCTGGCTCCTCTCTACTGATTTGCCAGGTTGGAAGAGTATCATGTACGCATCTCTGTGTGAGTTTCCCATGCCCCATCTGGATCCCAGCAGTGGCTCTCCCCCCTCCTCCCGTTTCTCAAAATGGTGTGCAGAGTCTTTGCAGGGAATAAGGGAGGCCTCTGGTATTCTGGCTCCTCTCTACACTGCCCTGTGACTACCCTGTGCACGTTAGGAGAAATAATTATTATACCTGTAGCTGTATTAGCAACGGTCATGTTTTCCAGGAAATGCATCTCTGTCGTTTCATAAGTGCTTTTCACATTTTGTATTGTGTATTTGTGTTCTTTTTTTCTTCTTCAAATGAAGTTTCTTCC
>NW_015165883.1:223650-226830 GCF_001447785.1 Gekko japonicus
ACACTAATGGTTTTAAACTGATTATGTGTTTTATATTGAAATGTATATTGTTTTAGTGGTTTTATGTAAGCCGCCCTGAGCCGCTACGGCAGGGGGGGAGGGCTAGAAGTTAAACTAATAAATAAAATAAAGGTTAATAAGCTTTTGTATAAGCTTTTGTGCACACACACACACTTCTTCCAATACATACATGCATGCCCACGAAAACTTATGCCCAGAATAAAACTTTGTTGGTCTTCAAGGACTCAAGCTTTGTTCTGTTGCTTCAGACCAACACGTCGACCCAGCGGAATCTATCTTCCTGGCTGGTGGCATAGCTGATGTTGTGCAACATTGTCTGAATCAGTGGGTGCACAGGTGAAATGGATCACATTTAGTGGGAAAGGGAGTGCAAGAGGAGCTCCAAAAATGGAGGAGGGATGACAGTATATTGTAGTATATCTGGGCAAGATGACAGCCAGGTATGATTGAGTTAGATCATACTGATCTATGGGGACAGGTTAAACTGCCATGTGACAGTGTCACCAGGTACAGATTGCACCTAGGTTGCATCAGCTTAATTAATGGTCACCATGAGTCAGCACTAGACTCTGATTGGTGTCTGTTTGTATATAAGGAGAACAGTCCTGATGTAAATGTGCACACTTGTGAATGTGTTTACTGGCGAAGCCCTTTGCTGGACCGTCTCAGGATTTGGAGATTGCAAAGTGGATTGGACTGACTGTAAATATTCTGTAAATAAAACCACTGTATATAGCTTCAAACAGCAACCTAAAACTCTTATTATTCGGACGCTTCAACATACGCCATCAAGGAAATGGGCCATGACTAGGCAGAGGGGAGAAAAAGAGACTTTTGCATACTTTATGGAGAGGGGGGGAAAGACTCAGTTAAATAGTATAAAAACAGTAACCATTTACAGGGAGTGGCTGTCAGTATGGTCATCTTCTACCAACCCCACATAGTTTTCTGTAAGAGGCTTCTGTGTGATGCCATATCAGGGGCTTTGAGGCCTCTGTGCATGCAGGCTGTGCCCTGCATAGCACAGATCAAGCTCGGCAGGGTAAAATGCCATAGTGTTCCCCCTCCAAATGTCCAGAAACCGAGGGACTTAGTGCATGCACCTCCCTACAGGGTCCCACTACACAGGCTCACCTTCCTACCGAGCGACACATCTCCGTGAACAAGTGTCATACCTTGCCACAGTCTTTGTTTAATGCACCAGGGAAAGAATATTATTTTCTGACTATGTATTTTTGTGGCCCAAATAGATAACAGTTAAGAACATAAGAGACACCAATGTTGGATCAGGCCAAAGGCCCATCCAGTCCAACACTCTGTGCCACACAGTGGCCAGAAATACCAGTGCCATCAGGAGGTCCGCCAGTGGGGCCAGGACACTAGAAGCCATCCCACTGTTGACACCCCCCCCCAAGCACCAAGATGACAGCTTGCCCCAGAGTCCCTATCTATACCTTGTGGCTAATAGCCACTGATGGACCTCTACTCCATATGCTTATCTAATTCCCTTTTGAAGCCGCCCATGCTTGTAGCCACCACCACTTCCTGTAGCAGTGAATTCCAAGTGTTAATCACTCTTTGGGTGAAGAAATACTTCCTTTTATCCGTTCTAACCCGACTGCTCAGCAATTTCATGGAGTGCCCACGAGTTCTTGTATTGTGAGAAAGGGAGAAAAGTACCTCTTTCTCGACCTGCTCTATCCAAGCAATCCCATATTCTGTAAATCCATGTTAATAGGGTCCCTGGAGGATCTAAGAACATAGTTGCATAAGTGCTGATAGGGTGATTTTATTTTATTTCATTACTTTTTAACTTGTATTGATTGAGAGGTTTGAACCAGAAAACCCTTGTGGTGGATTTCAGACTGGAGATGATCGGAGTCAGTGTACATAGTGGGCTTTTTTAGTTTTTAAAATTATTTTATTCGTTTGATTTATACCCCGCCCTCCCCGCGAAGGCAGGCTCAGGACAGCTTTGGAGATTTATCGCTGTGAACATCTCTTACCTGGGTCAAGCCTTTCCCAAAGTCTCCTTCGTGACTTATGCAGTACAAACTTAGCCAGAAACCATCTGTATGAATTCATGTGTGCACATCAGATTGAACAAGGGTTCATCTGACAATCTGGAAGGCCTGGGGGGGGGTGGTAGTGGTTGTTTTTGCTTTAAAGGAATGTGTTGCTGTTGCTTTTGACAAACTGGAAAGAGTTATTTCAGAGTTTCTTGGAAGGCCGGTTATGGAGAGAAGAATATCCAAAGCTGATGCCCTGATTCTCTCTGCTCCGTTCCCCCAAGGTGTTTGGGGGGTGCACTAGTTCTCTTTGTACATGCTCTATCTCACACAGACTATCAGAAGTAGTATCAGAAGAAGTATCAGAAGTCCTGGCCCCACTGCTGGACTTCCTGATGGCACCTGGTATTTATGGCCACCGTGTGACAGAGCTTTGGACTATCAGAAGTAGGGTTGCCAGCTCTGGGTTGGGAAACATGTGGAGATTTGGGGGGGTGGAGACTGGGGAGGGTGGGGTTTGCGTATGATGTCGTAGAGTCCACCCTCCAAAGCAACCATTTTGTTTAGGAGAACTGGTCATCTGGAGATCAATTGTAATAATGGCAGATCTTCAGGTGCCACCTGGAGGTTGGGAACCCAGAGGTTCGAAAGTGCCAACTAACATCAAAAAAATGTGCAAGTAGATAAATGGGAACCTACCTTAGAGGGTAGGGGGCACCCTCCCCCGCTGTGGGGGCTGTTGGAGCGTCGGAGCCCGGTGGACGGCGAAGCGGCGAGCGGCGAAAAGATGGCGTCAGGGCACAACATTGGAGGCGGAACAGACGTCGGCGGAGAGGCGGAGCCAGGACGACACGGGAGCATGGACGGTGCAGGTGGGGCGGAGCTGCGAGGACTGAGCCAAGGCCGCGCCGGAGCATGCCACGTGACAGAAGGGCCCAACCGATCTGCCACTGAAAGACCGCTGGAAAGGAAAAAAAGGAGCCAGAAGCCGAGTGACACCGAAGTCGATGTAGCCGACCCGGGAGAAAAAGATCGACTAACCCCTCCACTGGGTGCCGGTAGGGATTGTCCCCACCCCTAATAATTGTGGCCATAGGTTAGGGATAAATGAGTAACTGTAGCCGCTCAGAGACCCCTTAGGGGGTTAGAG